>NC_056730.1:196559370-196629370 GCF_019279795.1 Protopterus annectens
GTCCAGCAACTGGGTGATATACTAGCTGGGGCTCTCCTGCTTGTGTGGTATTCTTCTTACCTGAAAAGTCATATCCTGGTGTGGCCATACCTCTCAACTGTACATTTCTTGGCAGATTGTCCAGGTGTTTGTCTGGAAGTTTTGTCCGTTCTACATAAACTTGTGTTTTTATGGCAAGTTAGTTGATCATGTTGCTGACATTACAAAATAATGACAGACATTCGTGTTTCAGGCTTCATAACCTTCAGAAAATTCCTGCTAATGCAAACCCCCTTATTCTACCAACTTTCTCAGTATGTAAGGGCAATATTTAAAACATGTGCCTATCATTGGGTCTTTGTCCCACTTTTATTTATGACCTTGTCCATATGTCTTGCTGTCAGATGTTGAGAGGTATGGGTGTGGGTACAGACTGCATTCTACTGTGCAGAAATGTCCATTATATGTGTAATGTATTCCACATAGCACTGTTGTGTCAGTGACAGAACAGTACAGAGTAATGTGGTGAACAACTGACAGACAGTTGTGTATAGTTTGATAGATTGCTATGACATTAATAGGGTATTGGTCCTGAAGCCCTTATAACCCACAGGGATGAGAGTGCAGCCCATGTTATGACATGTCAGCACACAGAGCCCGTGTCCAGCAGGGACACAGGTGGGATCACAGGACTGTATTTTGTGTTTCCTTGCACTTATACAAGGGGCACATCATCAGGGGTATTGAGGCACTTGGCTTGCTGTTGAAAAGGAGTGTATTCCACAGATGAGGGAGTGTGCGGTACAAGTATCTGTCACACTGATAAGCTGTACTGATATCACAGCCCAGGTTGATGCTGTGCCTAGAGGTTGATGGAGTGGGCCTTGAGTTCCAGATGTGCAACAGTCCCATCAAGACAAGGTCTGGATTGCTTTGTATGCCAGACAGAGTCTGTATGGAATGGGGTAGAGGAACAGTGCTGTTAGCCTATCTGTGTAGGGTAGGTGTTTGGGGTTTTGGGTAAGGCCTTAGTGTTTGCAAGATCCTTGTGTGTGGAGTCTACTCAGCTTGTAGTGGGTAGGTTTTTGGAGTTCTCATGTGATTTTGCCTCTGAGGTGTCCATTGTTTGGGTTTTTGTTTTGTTGCAGACCTCCACTTACATGGGTGTGTGTTGTGTATTTGCAGGTGATATATACTGACTCCATACACTGCATGGCACCTATGTTACTGCACAATCTGTTCTGGTGTGCACATTCTCCATTTGTCTGGCCAGTGGTTCCCCTTCCCCTTAAGTGTATCTCTTTGTCCTTCTGTAGTTCAGTCACAGGCTTTGGCCACAGTGGCTGCTGTTATGTATTTGTAATTCTGATGTGGGTGGGGTACATGCTGTTACATCACACACAAGGTTGTGGACTTCACACCTCTGAGTATACCTATTTAGCAGGTTGTCCATCATTGCACCACTCCATTTGCTGTGGTCCTTAGACAGTTTGTGTTGCTATATGTTATTATGAGGCTACATGTGGGCCTAACTGTCATACCTTCACAGACTGACATCTGGACAGGCCCAAATATGACAGTCAAAGGCCTACACATGTGGACAGGGTGTTAATAATGTTCTGCCAAACACAGACAATTGGGAGACTGGTTTGGTGATTGCTTGTTTTCCGTTATGGGTATGACATCTGCTTCCCCATTGTCTGCCATTGCTGTTTTGACATGACCCTTTCTTGTTCTGCAAATTGTTGGCAGGCAAATGTAATGTTAGGGCAAGCAGAACAGATATATAAGGCATACTTGTGCTCCTTTTGTGACAATCTGTGTCATTCCAGGGGTACGGCTGTTGGCCAGTGACATGTTGTCAGTGCTTACACAGAAAGGTGGCAGCCTTTCATAAACTGGCAGTACACTGACCTTCAGCTACCTGCTGTCCTGGATCTATATCAGAAGATCGAAGTTTCAAAACTTCGAATCTGATATGGTCAACACCATATGATCAAACTCTTGAAACTTCAAATCTTTTAATGGAGATCTCCGTACAGCATGGAAAGGGCAGATTTCCCTTTTCTGCACTGTAGTGCGATCTCAGAGTTGGTATATTTAAGTAGCGGGGGTGGGGGTGCAGGGGGGCTTGCCACCTTACTTAGAGCATTTAAATGGCTTGTTTTCTGTAGGTTGCTGTGTTTTATTATGTTTTCGATGTTTCAAGACTTTGATTATATGGTGTCAACCATAGAAGATTTGAAGTTTTGAAACTTCAATAATATAATATAGACCCTGCAGTCCTACTATGCACCATACCTCTCAACTTTTGAGAGCCAGACATCTGTACAAAGCCATAAGTGATTGGGGGACAAAGGCCTAAATATAGCGACCATTTTTAAGTATTGGCCTTACAAACCTAGAAAGGTGATTCAATAACAGGTTTTGCATTAGCATGCATGTTTCTACAGGGTATGAAGTCTGACACTACAATCTGTCATTATTTTCTGACCTTAGTCTCACGTGATTTGTCAATGAATTGCCAGACAACCAATATTTCATGGTATACAGACCACAAATATGATGCAAACCTCAGACATTCTACAATAGGTCTGTACAATTGAGAGGTATAGTAGGCACTGTGTAGGTTACTCCTAGCTGTGTACTGTCCATGTGTGTACCCCTGTCCATGACCTGTTTGGCTTTCCTGCATTAACAGATGCTGACATCTGGACAGAGTGTACAACATCTACCAAAGGTGTAGCTGACATGCAGAATAGTTGGCACTGCAGTTCTTGGAACATGACTCTGTTAATCACAGTACTGTATCTAGGCCACTACGACACAACAGCCGGGAGTAAGTACTGACCACATCCTGACAGTTTTAATCACAGATATACATATCTCACTGATCCCTGCATATTGTGGACATGCAACAAATTATCATACTGATTGAGACATCCCTGGCAATGTGTGCTATGCTGCTATTTCCCTACAAACATGCATGTTACTGCATTTCTATGGGAATATGTGTTTGGGGAGGGCACACCTGTCAACTGTACACATTTGCACAGACTGTGCTGACATTTGCTTTACATTTTGTTTTCATTTAGCATAATATTGTGCCCTGTCTTAGAGACTAGTGGCATATCACTAAAGATCACAGGTCAGATTGTAATAGCATACATTTGAATTTCAGACTTCTTACCCTTCAGAGCCTTACTACAACTGCAAGACCTGCTGTACTGTCACTGTGTAAGTCTGTAGGGGGATATTTCATCATTGTCACCATTTGTCGGCCTTTGCCAGACATTTATTTATGGATTTCTACAGCTGACTTGCTGGGTGAGGCTGAGTGGTGAGTATTGCACCCCCATACTGACATCCATTCCCATGACCTCCCCAGTCAGTTGGCCCGCCACATAGACTGCAGTGGGATTTGTTACCTTGGGTACTACTGCATAGAATTGGGAAGTCAGTACTAGGCAAACATTTCCTGGTTTCCCACATAGCTGTCAGTTGTCTGCTGCTATCCCAGTAGGCCACCCCATTCCCTTGCATGCATGCAGTGATACCATAGAAATGCTACCAGGGCATACTGCTGCATTCATTTATTGTAAAGCAGACTGACTTACCTTGTGCCTGTGGCAGTTGTGAGGACAGTGCTTGAGGGCTGCCTGTTTTGTATGCATGCAGTACACTGCCTATACATGGTAAGGTACAGGTAGTGTGATGTGTGTGGCATTCATTTTAATGTGTGTGCAAGTCAGAGAGAGGTGCCAGTCCCTGGGTCCCTACAGTGTCAGTGTGTGTGCTATGCATTGCCTCTTTGCCAGGACCAGGGCATACTGGGCATGCCTCCATCTCCCTACAGAAACTGGCTTAGGGGGGGTTCCTCCTCTGAGTCCCTTTATGCCTTTGGCGACCTTGGCAATGGTGGGGGGGCTGTGTGGCCCTTCTCCATGCTGTTACTGCTGCAGCTGTTTCCACAGTATCATATTGTGTAGCATGTTACATACTATGAACATGTGTGCACATGTGGCTGGAGAGTACTGCAGGGCTCCATCAGATATGTCAAGGCAGCAGAACTGTGACTTGAGCATCCCAAACATATGCTCTATAATGATCCTGATTTGTGTGTGTGCCTCATTATGGCATTCTCAAGTGTGTGTGTGTGTGTGTGTGTGTGTGTGTGTGTGTGTGTGTGTGTGTGTGTGTGTGTGTGTGTGTGCATGCATTTCTGATGGGTGTCATCATCCATGGCTCCAGTGCATAGCTAGCATCTCCCACCAGTTGTCACCCCTGGGAAATCCCTGGTACAGCTGTGAGGAATGTCAGATGTGGGAGTCATGATAGCTTCCAGGGATGCCAGCACACACATTAATGATAATGCCCTGGGAATTGCACACGACCTGGCAGTTGATGGAGTGGAGGCCCTTGTGGTTTACGTAGACCCTATCCTGTTCACCAGCTGGTGCTTTGATGTGGATGTGCATGCAGTCAATGGAACCCAGTACCTCTGGGTAGTCTGATACATGGTGGGAAGAGGCGCATATTGCTGGTCCTCTCCTCATGGGTGCTGGGGAAGTAAATGCTCTCACCAGCATGTGGTAGCATGGCATCTAGGAACTGGTGGAGTACCCTGGATGCAGATGCTTGTGAGACTTCCATGATGTCCCCAGTAGGTCTTTGGAAAGTACCTGTAGTTAGTATTCTTAAGGCTACACATACCTTGCATTTCACTTGGATGGGTTCCCTTCTGTTGGCTCTGGGTCTGAGGTAAGGCCAGCACAGCTCAATGAGTTGCTGAAGTATGTCCCTGTCCAACCTGTAGCACTCTAATATGTCCAGATAATTTAGCCCCTGGTAGGTTACCCTGGGTCTGAACACTCTTCTCCTCTTCCTCAGTCTGGAGTAGTTGTCAACATTATCATCCTCAGTGCCCTCAGCCTCACCCTCTAGCACATACTGATGTATCAAAGTGACAGCAGCCCCTAACATTTTGTTGGTTAACATTCCCCCATGTGTGTATACCAATGGTGCAGAGTTTGTGGGAAAAAACATACTGAATAGTGTTTGCATAGTTTATACTGTTGTGCTGCAGATGCTGCCTGTATGCTTGGCTGACTATGATACATTCCACCTGCCGTCTATATTATGTGTACTTGATTGCTTTTATTCTGCTATTTCCTAGTTTTTTTCCCTTCCCATTTATGTCCCTTTTAAGCCCCACAGCACACTGTGCAAACCTGCTGCCCAAATGTAAGCAGTTCTGCCATTTCTGTATTTTTTTTTTTTTTTGTTTAAGACCTGGTGCGTGCCATGCAAACCTGTTTAGCTAAATTAAACACTTTTAAGCAGAACTAGCCCTGTGCTGGATGTGAACATGGTCCTCATTTCATGAAATAAGCAAATACAGCCTCAGACACACCCCTTTGCTTAGCTGTGCTGAGTAAAGCTCAAATGAAGCTGTGTGCTTACATCAAGCATGACAGACCCTCTTTTCATGTCAGCTGATTCTCCTGCTTGCACCACTGCCTTATAGCTCCTACACGGTTAGGTACATCCAGACAATGGTCTCCCATATTGCTATTCAGAAAACTTTGCTCATTTGCATATCCCACTGCCTTAGTCCCTTGTTACACCACTATACCAGAGACTTTATCCTTAGCAACCAGCGTTAGCTGTTATTGTTTTGATTCTGCATGCTAGCCACTATAATCACAAAATGCAGATTTAACTTAAAATTGTCTTCACATTTTTTTTTCTGCACAATCTCGTTTGCGTGTCACTGTGCTACGCTTAAATGGCTGAAATTTACCAAAAATTAAAAAATTTTTATTTTCATACTTTTGCAGATTTTTTCCATGCCATTGGCCATATTTTGACCATTGGCATGCCTAATAGTGATATTAGTGATAAGCTTTACTTTGAGCTGTCATGCCCCCATTTTGATTTTTGCAGAAATGTACATGGTCAGTAACCGAATACATTTCTGCAATGGACACTGTTCTGGCATGGATGCCTGCCTGCTTACTGACTCATTAATTCACCTCATGTGCATGGTTTTCACCAGCAAATGAAGTATTTAGCATTATTCAGTAGTGTCCATGTCAGAATAGTGCCGACAGGTTAGTGCATGACCCCAGCCTTGTTTACTGAATCGCTCAGCAACTATATTCCGTGTAGGAGCTTCTACACTATTCTGGCACAGGAAAAATGCTTTATTGAATCTTGGGGATTGTGTTAGATATTTGTTTTTTTACTTCCTGCTCCCTTTGCATAGCTGCTAATTTGTACCTTGCTATATACTTTTCTTTTTGAGTACGAATCCTAACTCATCTGTTTTAGGTTAATAGGATGTGGGATGCATTTCCATTAAATTCAAGTTCTGAGGGAAGAGAAGTTTACTGTTTCTCATGATAAGTCTGTATTCAATGTGAGATTGTTTGTTTAAAAATATTTGTCAGTTTCAAAGGAAATCCCAATCCCTATGATAATTGAGAAAGTTAAGAAGAAAATTGTATGTATACTGACAGTTTTTTGCTAACTTAGATGCAACAGCCAAGTGATGTGATATTGCTGTGGCTAGCATCGACATGATTCATTACCCTGCATGGAGTCCCATTTGTCCAAAATCTGGCTGTTTTGACCCTGGAGTTGTATGCTGCAACAGCACACCATTATCAGCTATTCATTATTATCAGCCACTCACATCAGCCATTCACATGGGACAGACCTGTTTTGAGTGATGTCTGAGTGGAGAGCTATTTTTAAAGACATCAAAGAGATAGAAAGGTCGAAAATAAGATATATGTGTCTTGCAGGCATGTAATCTCCTACCTCAAAAAAGGACGTTTTGCAGTAATATTTCTGACTTGTGTATGACTTGTGGGTTGTTGAACAAAATCTGCTTCAGCATTTACATTGTTTTCAGTTGTATTGCTTTATTCATTATACTACATTAATTAAGTAAAAAAATGAATTGTGTAATATATTCTAAACATGTTAAATTTTAGTCTAAACATGTTGTATTTTAATAATATATTCATGCAGTACATTTTTACATGCTCCAGAAACTGTAAGGTGATTTAATTTTCTCAGGTCATATAGACTGCATGATTTGGAGTGATGATCAGAACTGTCTGATCCTCAGCATCCATTTTGAAGCCATTATTGCATATTACTGTGATACACACTTCTGCAAAAGTGAAATATAGAGGATATCTGCATTTATTTATAAGCTATTACACTAGCAGCTAGTCTAGAGGACTAACGCTCTGAGTTGTTACTGAGCTACTTACAGTGGCAAGGGTGCAGGTTTGAATCTTTTCATCTTAATTCACCTACTGTGTGACATTGGGAAAGTCACTTAACCAAACATTGCCTTGGGGCAGATGAGGAATTTGGGCTAGCCTTCCGAGCTTTCTTAATGGTCTGCTTGACTGCATACCTAGTATACATGAACTTGACTTTGTTGTTTACCAGCCATTCCCTATTGTTTAGCTGATTTAGTTCACTAAATGTTATGACAATATCTCCAGCACACCATTTCAATGCAATATTGGCAATTTATTCTTAAAGATCAGAAGGAACTGCATTTGTAGCTGAAGCACTGAAATGCAAAGTTTTGCCAACAGCAACTTCTGCTTTAGTAATAGTTGTCTTTAATGTGGAATTATTCTGATGTTTTTTACTTCTGCAGTGATTGTACATATTGACTTACTTAATGTTATCTGGTAACTATTTCTTATGCTTTTATGACAACTCTTCTTTTTAAACTGTGCTATTAGTGGTTGGATTTTATGCTGTAATGCTGGTGATCTTTATGTAATTGCATGTAGTTCATCCAAAGTAAAATACATGTAATTTATTTTTGTCATAATAATGAAAAGTGTGCATTGTCAGCAAAGAGGCTATGACTGCTGGTGGGAGTGGGGGAGGCTACCTGTGGATAAAAGTTCTTTATGCTCTTACCATTTGGTCATTTGAAATTATCTTTTAGCTGGCTTTGTAAGACTAGTGTGTACAAGTTTATGTGTGTGAATTAAGTTCAAATACTTTGGCTAGTGTGTACTTTTGTCAAAAAATTTCAAGTATGTGACTTTGGTCATTATTATAGTTAGTATTATTTTTTGACAAACAAGTTAAAAGCGTGCAGTCAATAATGTAGCTTTAATCACTGGGTTTAGCAGATGTCTGTGGATACAATGAAAACTGGATAAAGATGACTGACCTTGTTCATTTAATAAAGTTAAAAAATCACTAGTTTGTCTTTGTGGGACAAGTATGCATTTGTGTAAAGCAATTTGGAATAATTCACTGTGCCCATTTTATCACAATCACACATGTGATGTGTGCAGAGTTAATAAAGTGGCCATGTCTTATCTTTAACTTTTGACCAACATGTACCCATTGTAGTTGTAAGAAAGTCATTTTATAATGCACAGCTTATAAACACAGGGATTGTGTCCAGATCTAGGGAATGTCATTGTCCCCCTTTACTTAACCTTCATTAGGCCATTCAGTAAGTACAATGCCCCCTTTGGCATGTATCTGTCCAGACACATGCAACAACTAGAACACCCACAGAGATACTATAAGAAAAAGATACAAGGCCTAAACAACATGTCCTACATGGACCAACTCAAAGCCCTGTCAGTATACTCTGTATCCTGCAGTTTTCTAAGAAGCAATCCATGTCTGATATACAATGTATCCTCCATCTCAGTACTGATGGATTTAGTGCATATCAGTCAAATTGCATCAGGCATACTTGGTCTAGGGATCTAAACTTCTTATGTAACATCAACAGAATGGTTTGAAGGGACAGGTATATCTTACAGAAGATACCAGTGCTCTGCAAAAGACTCCCAATCCACATAAAACAAAGTCCATCCCTGTCCATATTCAAGCACAACTAGGATCTATGGATGAGAATCAGAAAATTTACCCCAGAACTGTCCCCTGTGCTACTAAAGGACTGAGACAGCTCCCAAATACTTTATTCTATGCATGGGTCCACTCATAAATATCGTCCATGGGATGAGTAAGACCAGTCTCTAGCATAATAGAATAATTCAACCACAGAAAGGGAACTGGCTAGGCTTAAAATGACCCACACAGGCAGCTAGCCTAGTACTTAGCCATGCACCTGTTGAGTATGGATAGTGGTGGACCATAGTGATAGCAGTCATTATCTTTTCACACATTTTGTTTTACTGTTTACTGGCAAAAAGTTCAAAAGTACAAGCCAGTTAAAACAACCAGGAACATGAATCAAAAAGCAGAGGCATTCATGCATGGTCCTAAAATGTATATGTGGAGCTCCCACAGTTTGAAAGTAGCCCAGGGTCAAAGGTATGTTTAATCCACCACTGGATACTTCTCTTTTAAGAAGTTTTAAAGGTGACTTTAAATTTCTTTTACCCATAGTTATATTTGCTGCTTGATACCTATATCACAGACTGATTTTCAATCTATCTTAAAATATTAATTTAACATTTTAAACTAATCCCTTCCTTTGCTTTTAGATAACTGCTCATATTTCCTCAATGAACATGTCAGCACATGAGGCACCTTAATGTGTTCCTTAAAAAAGTTTCCACTACTCTAATAACATTGTTTCCAACACAGTGTAAATTACACCATATTTCTATTCTTTGGGTGCGATGTTAAACTGGGGCTCTATCTGCTTGAGGTGGTGGTAGCTCAGGTAGAGGTAAAAGATCACACAGTACCAATTAAAAAGATTTCCACTAGTAGTATAAATATCTCCTTGGGTATCCCCTGAAAAGGGGCCCGTAGCATAGTGGGGCTAAACTGGTCAACATGTGATAAATAAAACAAAATAAAATAAATTCATTTGAGAAGATCACACATATGTATTACTTCGCCAGGATCCAGGAAGCTAAATATTCCAAGCAGGAACAGTGTAGTCATTCCTGCACAGAATACAGCCGCTGAGCGATCCAGCAAACAGCCGTTCTGACGTGCACGAGCATGCCTGCACTGTTCCTGCATGGATATGACTGCAGAATGCTAACTACCTCATTTGCTAGTGAAAACCATGCAAATGAGGTGAATTAGCAATTCAGCAAGCAGGCAGGTATCCGTGCAAGAACAGTGTTAGTTGCAGAAATGTATTTGGTTGCTAACCGAATACATTTCTGCAAATAAAAAAACAAAGGCATGACAGCTCACAAAAAAGCACATATTATAGTCTGTGGCATTTCTAAAAGAGCTGAGTTAGACATGTCTTTGTAAGTCAAGCAGAGATTGCCTCTAAGTAGGTGATATGAGACAGATAATAGCTGGAGTCTTTTGAGTCTGTCTGTGTAGGACATGTGTTTAATGCCTAGGATTCTCTTTGTGAGGTACTTATGTGGCCTCTCCAGCCATTGCAGGTGTCTAGTGAGGTACATGCCAAATAGGCCAGTATTCTTGATGATTGGTCTAATAAGGGAAAAGTAGACATAGACGATGACCTCTTTCTTCCTGGATGCAAAACCCTTGGTAATGAGATGTGCCACACAGAAGGACTTCCTGACCACAGTGGCAATGTGATGGTTGAAGGAGAGGTTGTTGTCAACATGTGTCTCCAGATCTCTTATAATGCCTACAGTGTTCAGTGGGCTCCCATCAATGTGGTAATTAGTGGGAATTGAGTTTTTACCCAAGGGGATGATGATGCATTTTGTGGTGTTAAGCTTAAGACCATGGTTTCCACACCAGTCATTGGTCTCAGTAAGTGCTTTCTGTAGGATGTCTGCATCACTTGTGAAGTTAATGAGGGCTCCCAGCTTGCAGTTGTCTGTGAACTTGATCAGTCACAGTTCCCTTTGTGTTGGCCTGGACTCCTGAGAAGAACATGCTGAACAGGAGAGAACCCAGGACTGATCCCTGTGGGACTCCACTCGTGACTGGTTGGCAGTCTGACATGGAATTCACTACTTTCACACTGTGTGTTCTATCTGTGAGCCAATTTGCAAACCACCTAGTGATATAGGGGTTGATGCCTAGTTTGGTGGGTTCATCAATAATTCCTAACTGAGGAATGGTATCAAAAGTCTTGGCCAGATTGATGTAGGTTGTATGCAGTGCCTTACCTTCATACACAGCCCTTGTGACTGACTCAAAGAAGTCAACTAGGTTGAGCAGACATGATCTCCCTTTCACAAAGCCAAACTGTGTGGGGTCCATAGTTAGAAGACTACCTATATCTTTGTCGATCAAGTCCCTGATGATGTGCTCCATAGCTGTACAAATGAGACTCATCAGGCTAATGGGCAGATAATTCCCAGGGTGTAGTCACTACCCCTTTATAGAGAGGAGTGACTATAGCAGTCCGCCATTTGTGAGGGACAAAGCCTGATGTGACTGAACAGGGCACACAGATGTAGTACCAGGTATATTTGTAGTTCATGTAGAACACAGCCAGGGAAACTTTTCAGTCCCATGGAAGCTGTATTCATTCCCGTGGAGAATGCAGGTTTAACCTGGGCTGCAGTGATGCTAGGTGCCTAGCAAACTTCTGGCATTGTGAGTGTTCCCTTAGGGGGGAGAGAGGGGTAAAGCTGACACTCAATGTTTTGGCAAGAATGTTGGCAATATCTGTTGGCTCAGTATAGGAGGTAGCATTGTGCAGTAACTCAGAGCACTACTGGGTATTGCCTTGGAGGTACTTGATATAACTATCAAAGGCTTTGCGATTGTTGTCAGTGTCTCCTGCAATTCAGCCATAGCTGGCTTTAGAGGATTTCATGAGGGATCTCAAATTGGTGTTGAGGCTAATAAGGGAGTTTTTCTAGTCTTTGGACTCCACCTGTTTCTGCAACAGTTTCTTCCTTCTGTTGTACAGTTTATTAATGTCAGGCGACCACCAGATTGGCCTCCAGTGTTTGGAGGAGAATATCTTGGTTCTTTTGGGTATGGCTAGTTCCATGCATTTATGTACATGTTTGTATAGTGCATTTGTGTATGATTTGGCATTCATGCCGCTGCTTTCCATTGGCATGGGTGCTGTGAAGTTAGCCACCTTTGTTTTTAGGAGTCTAAAGGCAGCTTTGGAGAAGTTTTTCAAGGTGGTTACCTTTTTGGGGGGTGTGGTGAGATGTGGATTTCCATGGTGATTACTTTATGGTTGGGTCTGACCAAGTAGGGATTGACTACTGTTGTTGAGCAACAGTCCCATATGTTAGTAATCAACAAAGGTCAAGGATGTTGCTTCCTCTACTGGAGGGTCAGATTGAGCTGGTCCAGGACATTTGAACTGATGAATTATAGGAAGCGTTTGGCCAGTGTGTTGGTGCTTGAGTACTTTTCCCAGCTGATGTTGGGGTAGTTCAAGTCTTCTAGTGTGAGAGCATTGGGTTGAACCTTGACAGATTCCAGGGTGTTGAGAAATGTGGATTTACAGTCTAGGGACATGGATGAGGACCTATGGCAGGCTATGATCTGGATTGCACTATTACCCAGTGTCAGTTGTACTTGAATTATCTCAGATGCATTATGCTGGGATACTAGTCTGGAGGTGTGGATATTCTTTATGAATATGGAGACACCACCGCCTTTGAAGCTATGGTCCATGTTTTGGAGCTGCCAGGTGTGGAATGAGTTATAGCCTGGTATGGCAAGGGCTGCTGTCTGCTGCTGCAAACCAGGTCTTTGTTACAGCACAAATGCCAATTTTAGCCATTTTGAGGAGTGCTTTGAGTGACTGCATCTTGAGATTTAGATGCCTACTGTTGAGCAGCATGACCCTCAGATTGCATTTATTTATTGCTGTTACGGTGGTAATTTGATTTGGAACACTGCTTAAAAAGGCACTATAGGGGTGCCAAGAGACTTACCTAGTACCTGTAAACCCAGGGGTGACAGATGCAGGCCATCTCTAGCAAGGTATTGTGGTCTGTCAATCATGTCGTCCCAAGCAGACAAATACTGGATCCTCTGAGAATGACACCAGCCACTAAAGCCAATTGATTAAGTCAATCATTTCTGGTTTGTATTGCGGTATTTTTCTGGTTGACAGTAGTATACTGCTCAGGGCTACTTTCATACCTGCCTGGCCCACATAACCTGAGAGCTCCACCATGTCTCTTTTCATGTAGCCCAGGGAGGTGTATCTCAGGTCATTCATACCCACATGGACAATGATAGAGTGATACTTGTAGTTGTTGTGGAGTGATCTGACTGGGTGTGTTATGTGTTGGATTCTGGCACCTGATAGACAGCTGACTGTTACCTTCTCCTTATTCAACCTAGTGAGTGGGACATCTGTGTGCTTCACTATTGAGTCACCTATGATTCCTGTATTGTGCAAGGTGGTTAGCCTTAGGGGCTTAGCTTGAGGGGCCCACTGGGTAGGAGATATGTGTCCTGTGGTTTGTGCTGTGTTGTGGTGGTCGAGTGGGTGTCTGCCCTGGTGGTCTCTGCTGCTTGGGTAAATGTCTATTGAGTGCATCTGTGAAGGTGGGTGTGTTTTTTGTTTGTATGTCAGAGCTATGAGAGTGGGTGTTCTGGAGGGCTATGTGTTCCATGTGGTGTGGTGCAGGTGTTGACCTCCTCCTCTTGACCAGCTAGTCCAGTCATCGCTGGAGAGTGCATATCTTCCAGTTTGGTGATATAGGAGTATCTCTCACAAGTCTCAGGGTTGGGAGTTTAGAAGGGAGGGTTGTCTGTGCAAATAAGGCTGTTGCAACAGTGCCTCAGAATGCCCAAATGTACCAGGTTAATGGGCAAAAGCACAGAGAACTGCACTTAAATCATGCCAGGAGGGGTGGTCATAACTGCTAACTATTGGAGCTAATTCCATGAGAATTGACTACTGCTGCTGATGACTCCCAGGTGTGCTAGAATAATTGATACAAAAAACTGTTGAAGTGCAAAGCTATTAGGCTATTTGAAGTGCAAGAGAGAAAGAACTAACAAGATCTAAGAGAAAAACTGATGGCAGTCTTTCTGGCACCTGTAATAGTTTATCTCAGCTGTGCAGTTACCAGCACCTTTGGCCAGTTATCATTCTAGTAAGCTCTGTAGCATATGTGGTAATTGTGTAACACTATAGTACAGATAACTAGATAGGTAGGGTTCTACTCTCAGATCTGGCATATGTGTGTGTGGAAGTGTGTGTGTGTGTGTGTGTGTGTGTGTGTGTGTGTGTGTGTGTGTGTGTGTGTGTGTGTATGTGTGTGTGTGTATGTTTGTAGGAAGAAGTATTTTGATATGTTTCCCACCCACTGCTCTACTTTATCAGTCCTGTTGATGTCATTCCCCTTAACAGCACCTTTGGGTGGTTGTCAGTCCAGTAAACTCTGTAGCGCATCCAATAACTGTGTAACACTATAGTACAAATAACTAGATAGTCAGATATTCTAATCTCAATACTGGCAATTAAGAGTGTGTGTTTGTGTGTGTGTGTGTGTGTGTGTGTGTGTGTGTGTGTGTGTGTGTGTGTGTGTGTGTGTGCATGTGTGCGTGTGTGTGTGTGTTTGTGTGTAACACTATAGTACAAATAACTAGATAAGGCAAGTGTGTGTGTGTGTGTGTGTGTGTGTGTGTGTGTGTGTGTGTGTGTGTGTGTAACACTATAGTACAAATAACTAGATAATGCAAGTAAGTGCATGTGTGTGAGTAACTGCATAGCACTATAGTACAAATAACTAGATAGCCAGGGGTTCTAATCCCAAGTGTGTGCATTATACCATTTTGAGTTGTGTACCACCCTGTACACTACCCATCACCTTACTTTATTAGGCCTGCTGATGTCATTCACCTTAGAAGTACCTTGGGGCAAGGTGAAATCATATAAACTCTGGTGCATGCATCTGATAAACTGCATAACACTATAACAGAAATAACTAGATAGGTAGGAGATCTAATCTCAATACTGGTAACTGCATGTGTGTGTGTGTGTGTGTTTGTGTGAGAATCATATAATGTGTGGGTTATATTATTTTGAGTTTTTACCACCCTGTACACTTTCTGTCACCCTACTTTACTAGGCCTGTTGATATCATTCACCTTAGAAGTACCTTGGGACAAAGGGAAATCATATAAGCTCCGTGGTATGTCTGATAACTGTGTAACCCTATAGTAGAAATAGCTAGATAGGTAGGGGCTCTAATCTCAATACTGGCAACTGTGTGTGTGTGTGCGTGTGTGTGTGTGTGTGTGTGTGTGTGTGTGTGTGTGTGTGTGTGTGTGTGTGTGTGTGTGTGTGTGTGTGTCTGTGAGGATCATATCCTGTTTGGCTTATATCATTTTGATGTGTGTACCATCCACACCTGTTTACCACCTCCCGATTGCATTACTTTATATAGCATGGTAATGGCATCTGCCTCACATGTAGCATGTTAAACCATTTTACAGGCCATACCAGTCCTCTGTACAGATGTCTATGGAAGATCCAGATATTTGCAACCTATACATGGTCTGTGTCCCTTAACAATGCCCATGTATGTGATATTGTTGCCAAATTGACCACAGTGAGTGTATTGACACACATGCCAGCATCAGGTATCATACCTGACTGAAACATCATGCTGATATGTCTGATACCCTATCATTTGTCCCGGCTTGTAGGAGAAATACATGACTACAGATACAATTTCTGGTGGGTTATCTCACCATCCATGAAGGCATTCACAACATTATGTGTTGTAAGAGGTAGTGGGTTATGTCCCATGCATATAATCTATGTGGGACATACCATGTGTGTAGTACTACAGTTTATCAAAGTGGATATGTAGGTTTACTAATCTATTGCCAACTGTGTTTGTGTTGCTGTATGCACATCCCCTCTGTCAGGCCTTACTGTGTGTATGCAAATGATATACCATTTTGTCTCCCTGTTCCGCTTTGTGAACACAGGAATACATACCACAAACCTGCCATACATAGTATCATACATGCTCTCACCATCTGCATCAGGGTTGAGTGTGTGGGAAAGAAATGGCAGGGCCAACAGGTGTTGTCAGGTGAATCTGTTGCAGTTAATGTAATGGGTACGCTTGTGAGGGATCTGCTGACTGTACTGCAGTACCTTGTTCTGTATGTATGAACCTGTGGTACTACACAACACTGAGGTGACATGTCTGAAGGCTACCTGTCTGTGACAAGGGGTATGTATGCAAGGTCATACTGTCTGAAAACAGTATCTCTCACACACTGCTGCATGCATACACACCTGGTACATGTACATATAAAGCTGTACCTTGCCTATGACATGGTCAGTTTTTTCCCACTCTGCCATACTCCCTTTTGGTAATGTCTGCGGGGCACGGCCTGCAGACACACAGACACCTGGAACATAAACAGAATTCAGCATGTCAGACTAAATTCAGTCAGTGGTACTAACAGCAATAATGCATCCTGGCTAATAAGGTACATGCACCTGTTTGTGTACCCATAACAAATGCAAGCAGACAGCACCATATACAGTATTACATAGCTACAATGTACTATATTCACCCTGTGCATCAGACCCATATTAGCATGTTCCTGCATCACTGGTATGGATGACAGGGATGTGGCACAGGTATCATCATATGCATAGGGTGTGGTGTGGGTTTGCTAGAGGCCTAGGCTGAGCCTCATGGTTAATATCATGTGTGTGTGTGTGTGTGTGTGTGTGTGTGTGTGTGTGTTTGGAGAGGTATCTAGTAGATGGGCTGTGCAAAGGTGATGTGTGTGTCTGTAGGTGACTTGCCTGTGATACAGATGTGTGTGTATGTATGCACACAGTCACGCCATGTGGCTGCCATACATAGAGGTATGTTGGACAGCTGTGGACCATACATGGAAGGGTGTCCAGTTCACCATCTCTGGACATGGACATGGGAACTAGTTCTGCCAAGGGTCTCACTGGCACCACCAGACCCAAGGCTAGATGCAGTACTGCTTCCTGATGGTGACTGCTGTCTGCTGGATCCATGTCTCTGACAGGACTGGGGCAGGACCACATGCCCTTAGCCTGCTCCCTTGTGATGTGGACAGCAACCCACTTTCAGTAGTGCTGGTGTCACTGCCACTGTGGGAATGTGAAGGTGCATGGCCCCATAGACTCTCAGCTGATGTTGGTGCTGACCTTCATCCACATGGCCAACTCCCATCTTCCACCACACGCTCTAACACAGACATGCCACAGTCGAGGATTGCCAAAGTCTCACCCCACTGTCTATTCATGCCCTCAGCATTTTGACATGTGGCCTCAACAAGGTCATGTATGTTGCCATATAAATCAGGAAGAGTTGCATCCACCATCCTGAGTATTTGTCTGGTGTTGCATTTATGACTTGCCTGTGCATCCATGACAGCCCAAAACATGCTGTGGCACTTGTGACAGTGGCTTGATGAGCAGCAGTCTTGCCAGCACCCCTGTCCATCTGCCTGTGGGACCTCGTCTGCATTCTGGCTATGGCCAGTGTCTACACTCACACCTGCCATAGTTACCACACTAGTCTGTTCCATGCCACCATCTACCAACTGTCCATCATCTGTGGCCACTGGTAATGGGGTCTGTGTGGGCATTGTCACTGTGTGCAGGGATGGTATGGACAACATTGGGATGCCAACTAATGGCACAGATTCAGCCCCTGACAACCCCACCTGTACCTCACTATTCCTATCATCATTGTCAGAGTCTGCACGCACAGACACTGACATCAGTTTTCAAACAGGATTGACCCCGAACCCTATTGCCACCTGTGAGGGGAAGACAACATATGTACATTAATACCTGCACTTTAAGATTGGCTGGTACAGGCATGCACACACGCACAAACACACACACAAGCACGCACACACGCGCACACACACACACACACACACACACACACACACACACACACACACACACACACACACACACCTCACATTACCCAAATGGTGACATGCATGCCATATGGACCTCATCATCATGCATTGTAGCCAGTTTTACTGCATGTAACTTACAATATAGAGCTGTGGGATATGTGAGTAATGTTAGTAAGTGATGGCCCTTCCCCAGCACAGACTGCACCCGTGTATACATCATTACTGTTCACCTGTATAGCACAGTGGCAACTACTACAGAACATACCTCACAACTGTACATATCCTTGCAGAATGTATAGATGTCTGGCTCATATCTTTTCTCTGTTTCTCATAACCCCTGTTTATCTGATACATAACCAGGATGATCTAAGGACTGACATCACTAATTATTGAAATACATTTGAGTGTCAGACCTCTTAACCAGCAGTAAATGTATGGTCCCATAAATTCTGTTACACCACCAACCTTATAAACTTACAGTGGATATGATAAGTGTACACACACCTGATAACATGCCATGTTCCTGTAATATATAAAATGAGACTGCAATAATGCATTCAAAAATATTACCCACCTTTCATGTGACATATGACCTGAACAATCCACTCGATAAACAAACAAATGTGCTACATGTAAAATATAATGGATGAAATATGTGCAATATGGTGGTTGCATAAGTGTGCACACCATTAAAATGATACTTTATTGAAGCACCTTGTAAGTGACTTACAGCATTCACTCTTCTTGGGAAGGTATCTATCAGCATGGCACATCTTGACATGGCATTATTTGGCCACTCTTCATGCTGATATGTCTGCTACCCTATCATTTGTCCAGGCTTGTAGGAGAAATACACAACTACAGATACAATTTCTGGTAGGTTATCTCACCATCCATGAAGGCAAAGGTCCACCAACTCTGTCGGATTGCAAGGGCAGCTCATGTGCACAGACCTCATCAGGTAACACTGTTTTTTATTCGATTTGGTTTATGTCTAGGCTCTGGCTGGGTCAATCCATAACCATGAGTGTGTTCAGACAAAGCCATTCTTAGGTAGCTTTGAATGTATGCTTCGGATATTTGTCATATTGAAGGCTGACACCCCTCCCCATCCTTAGCATTCTTGCAGATGCCTGATGGATTTGGGCCAGACATGGGTGTTATTTGGAACTGTTCAAAATTCCCACCACCATGACTACAGGCCCAGTTCCAGCTTTGGAACAGCATCCCCACAGCAGGCCAATGTCACCAGCATGATTCACTATGGGGATGGTGGTCTTCATGTGAAGAGAGGTGTTTCTTGTGCACCACACGTACCTTTTGGTACTGTGGCTGTGAGGTCGATCCATAGTCTTATTACACCATAACACATTTTCACACATGTTTTTGGTAGAAACTTGTTGTGCTGTATTACAAATTGTATCCACCCATGGATGTTTTCTGATGTGGGGAAATGCTTCCATCTTCTGACCCTATCCCATAGGCCAGACTTGTGCAGAATACAGGACATTGTTCTCACATGTAGTACACAACACCAGTACTTGCAAGAGATTCCTGCAGCTCCCTCAGTGTTGCTGTATGTCTCCTGGCAGCCTCTCTGACCAGGTTTTGACATGTCTTTTCATCAGTTTTGGAGGGATGTCAGGTTCTTTTCAACAGCACTGTTGTCCCATATTCAATCCACCTTTTGATGACTGTCTCCACTGTGTTCCATGGTGTATGCAATGCTGTGGTAAAGTTGTTGTACCCTACTCCTGACTGATACCTTCCAAATATGAGATCCCTTTGCTGCTTTGTAAGCTGTCTGCAAGCCATGGCTGTTGCAGGCAACTGAGCAAATGTCATGAATATCCTACTTGGACAGCAGACTGTTATTTGGTGTTAATCAGAGTTCCTTTACTTGATGGCAGGTGTGTACCCAAGCAGACTGAATTCTGTCAGTAAATTACAAGCTGCTGCAATAAAATATTATTTGAAGGGTGTACACACGTATGCATCCAGCTTATAGTAAGGTTTGTATACTCCACATTTGGTGCCCGACAGATTGGTTGGTTTTACAAGTGAATTGTTCATGTTATAGGTCACATTAAAGGCTGAAAAGGAGTGGCCTGGCATATTTTGGTCTCAATTTGTATATATCACAAACACCAGACATCTTAACAGGGGTGTGTACACTGCTTATATCCACTGTATAAGAGGAATGTTTCACACATGTCCCTACCTTAGGCTGTTTGCCCCACCTTTCTTGTTAGACTATGTCCAGAATTCTTGCACTGACAGGTTGTGAGGTATACTACAGGAATGTAACATTCTCTTTAGATAGGTCCCTGTGGTGACCACTGTGATGCAATGCAGTTATCTCCACTACAAGTGAACATGCACATAAAGCAATATGGCTATGAGTGACAGTTGTGTGCATTTTTTTAATTGCATGCCCTTCACATGCCTGGGGTATTGGCAAACCACAATGGAACAATTCCATACTCACCAGCTTCAGGCTGCTGTCCCACATGCAGACCAGAGGGACCTAGGTAGTTCTGGGAGAGATGTATTGTCAGCAGACTCACATGTGGCAGTGCTACAGGATGAATGCAGAATGTTTGCACATTTACAGTACAACCCCCAATAGTACATAATTTGCTGTCCTTTACCAAAGATGTGTACTTCTGTGCATTAGAAAAGTCCATCCACAACTGCAATCTGACCTGACACACGCATGTAGATACTCTACAGATACAAATATGTCTGCTACACTAGTCTAGTAATCTCCACTGGAGCTTTACCTGCATGCTACTCACCCATTTTCTGGTGCCACCCACCTCCAGCATGTGAGGGTCTGTACCCTGATGTTGTACTGGGATGAGTGCCCCAAGGTTTTCAAGGAGCTCCTCAGTGGGTGTTAGGGGGAGCTGCATGGCTGGGCCCCCACCTGTGGCTGTGTGGTCCCTAGCCATGGCAGCAGCCCTTTGCTGGGCATGTCATATGAGGTCAGTTGCATGATGCCATATCTGCTCATATGTACCTGCATGCAGGCTGACACCATTTACCCTGTGGACAAGGTCATCCCACAGGCCGGTCCTCTCCTGCAGATGTTGCTGGCTCTGGCCAAACATTATGGCATGGTTCTGGAGTATGGCTTCTATGATTATATTTGTCTCAGCCACTGAGAAAGTTGCCCTTCACTGATGTGACATTGCACCTGGAAGACATAAACAGGGAAACACATCACAGGACCTCGTATGTTTGGAAACAGTATGTACAGATCCTACACATCTACATTGAATATCAGTAGCCCCCACTTATAACCACACCATACCCCTGTAATCTATCAGCACAGTTTCAGCTTGCATTGGACTCCTGGTCCTGATGTGTCATATTCCCCAATGAGGGCTAGTTAATTGCATAATCCTCTACTCCTCATTCGTGTCTGTATAGAGGGATGACATTGGCCATCTTCCATGCGGCTGGGGTTTGGATGGTGCTGAGGCTTGGTGTGACTACAGTGTGTAATGGAGCTGGGAGCACATGCCTGAGTTCATGCTATCAGGTCCCATGAATGCTTACATTTGTTGCCTTTCAGTAGGCAATATGTACCTGATCACTGGTGATGAAGGGAGGGGTGTGGGTGCTGTGGATATTCACCTATAGTGATGTTGAGCCAGGGGGGTGATGTTTGCCCTAAACCTATCTGCAGCAGATTGGCTATAGCGATGCTGTGTGTTTATATGGTCTGATTGACCAGCATTACAGGGTGGGTTGGTTTGTTGCCTCTGAGATTGCAGACATATGTGAAGATGGCCTTGTGATTGGCCTTGGTGGATGTGTCCAATTTGTACTCATAGTTAGCCTTACAGTAATCCACCTCTGACCTTATATGCTTGATCACACAAAGGCTGACTTGATGCCAGTATGGTGCCTGATCCTACTTTGACCTGTACAGACAATATAGGGGCCAAGTCTGTGGTTTGTGTATTGCTGCTGTCCTGTAAAGGGGATTACTCTACTTTGGTGGAGGCAGGTTTTACAAGTAAGGTATTGCTGAGTCCATACAGCTATGTAGGTGTTCATATAGCTGTTTGTAGTAGGCATGGTCATAAAGTCATAACAGAGATGGACACCTCTCCAATTTCAAACTGATAATCATGCTTATTGTAGTAGCCATGGCTGTGTCAGGGCAATGCAACAACCAGCAGCTGTAGAAATGTCACTTTGTTGGATGCACAGTAACTAAGATTACACATGTCTACAACATGTACAGCTTATTTAACTGACATTTTGCATCCCATGTCTGTTGTTATGAGGTGGCCAGATACACCTACTCTTACTGATATGTGCACAGTTAATACCTGATATACATTTCTGTTCTATGTTAGTATGGCACACTGTATTCACACTCTTGCTGCCCAGTCATCCCTCTCACTCCATTAGAGCAGGACATCTGTAGAATGACCACACATACATGGATGGCAATGGGACAAAATTACTGACATTGTCTTAATATTTCTGTAACAAACTTGAGTCATTCAATAGCACAGTAGCCATTGCATTGCCAGACATACCCTGGAGGATGTCCAACACTCATATGATAGGAAGAGAAGAAAGGCTAGGAGTGTGGTAGTGAGGATAAGAACTTTTAATGTTGGCAGTATGACTGGTATAGGGACAGAGCTAGCTGATATGATGGCCAGAGGAAGGTTGATATATTGTATGTGCAAGAGCCCAGATGGAAGGGGAATATGGCTAGGTGTATCGGAGACAGGTCACAATTGTTCATAGGTTCATAGGTTCATAGATTAGTACTAAGCTAACTGCCCTTGCGAGCCATTTTAAGCCTAGCCAATTATCCTGTGTGAGACTCAAACCCTGCACCTTGAGTTTGTAAGGCAAACACCTTAACCCTTAGGCCACCCTCCCAACCATGCTATCATGGTGTGGATGAGAGGAGAATGGGGGTAGGGGTTATCCTGTAGGGACAATATTGCAAGAGTATTTTTGGAGGATGAAATGAGCGTCTGATAAATTGATGTTTATGAAGCTGGAAATTGATGGTGTAATGATGAATGTTGTTATTGGATATGCTATGCAAGTTGGTTGTGCAATGGATGAGAAAGAGAAATGTGAAGTCAGTTGGATGACATGGTGATGACTTTACACAAGGGTGAGAGAGTGGTGATTGCAGCAGATTTCAATGGGCATGTTGGTGAAGGAAACACAGGGTATGAAGAAGTGATGGGTATGTATGGTGATAAGCAAAGGAATGCAGACGGCGAGATGGTAGTCAATTTTGCAAAAAGGATGGACATGGCTGTGGTGAATATATACTATAACAAGAGGGAGGAGCATAGGGTGACATATAAGTGTGAAGTAAAATACACACAGGTGGACTATATCCAATGTAGAAGGGCCAGTTTGAAGGAGATTGGAGGCAGTAAAGTGGTGACAGGGGAAAGTGTAATTAGACAGAATAGAATGTTGGTCTGTAAGATGACATCTCTGATCAAGAAGAGGAGAAGTGTAGGGCAGCACCAAGAATCATATGGTGGGAACTGGAAAAGGGTGATTGTTAGGTGGAGTTCAGGGAAAAGTTAAGACAGACACTGGGTAGCAGTGAAGACTTACCAAATATCTGGGTAAGTACAGCAGAGCTAGTAAGGGAGATGGCTAGAAAGTTGCTTGATGTGACATGTGGATGGAGGAAGGAGTACAATGAGACATGGTGGTGGACTGAGGAAGTACAGGACAGTATACAGAGAAAGAGGTTAGGGAAAGAGTGGGATTGTCAGACAGATGAGGAAAGTAGACAGGAGTATAAGAAGATGAGGTGTATGGCAAAGAGAGAGGTGGCAAAGGCTAAGAATGAGGCATATGAAGAGTTGTATGACAAGTTGTACACTAAGGAGGGATGAAAGGACTTGTATGGATTGGACTGACAGAGGGACTGAGCTAGGAAAGATATGCAGCAGGTAAGGGTGACAAAGGATAATGAGGGAAATGTACTCACAGGTGAGGATAGTGTGTTGAGCAGATGGGTAGAGTACTTTGAGAGGCTGATGAATGAAGAGAATGAGAGAGAGAAGGTTGGATGATGTGGGTATGGTGAATCAGGAAGTGCAATATCTTACCAAGGAGGAAGTAAGGATAGCTATGAAGAGGATGAATACTGGAAAGCCTGTTCGTCCACATGCCATACCTGTGGAAGCATGGAGATGTTTAAGGGAAATGGCAGTGGTGTTTTTAACCAGATTGTTTAATGATATCTTGGAAAGTGAGAGGTTGCATGAGCAGTGGAAAGAAAGTGTTTGAGTACCGTTTTAAGCCTAAGGTTGACGTGTAAAGCTGTAGTAACTACAGAGGGATAACATTGATCAGTCACAGCATGAAGTTGTGGGAAAGAGTAGTGGAAGCTAGGTTAAGCAAAGAGGTGATGAGTAGTGTTCAGCAGTATGGTTTCATGCCAGGAAAGAGCCCTACAGATGTATGTTTGCTCTGACAGTGTTGATGGAGAAGTACAGAGAAGGTCAAGAGTTGCTTTGTGTCTTTCTGGACTTACAGAAAGCATATGACAGGGTGCCTACAGAGGAGTTGTGGTTTTGTATGAGGAAGACATGAGTGGCAGAGATATATGTAAGAGTGGTACAGGATATATAAAAAGGTGGTGTGACAGCGGTGAGGTCTGCAGTGGGAGTGATGGATGTCTTTCACTACAAGTCCAACCATGACCCTGGACTCCTGAATGACCCAGTGTTGCACCCCAATGCGTGAACCCTCTTCTACACCAGACATAGTGCCTTCAAGGATGAGCTACAACTGGTTATGGCTGTATTCCTGGCTGCAATGTTTAAATAGAGCCAAATTCCCACCCTTTGCTATCATTGGACCATTTTGAATATGCTGAGCTAAGCTAAGCGACATGCAAACCCGCTTAGCTAAGGTTGGCAGTGCTTAAAGGGATAGATATTGAGCACTAATTACTAATAAGCAAATCCACTTAGCTGGGCTACTTATTGCTTAGCATTTACATTTAAGCAATGCTTACACCAGCTTAGCATAGCTGAGCACTACTTAGCATTGCTCAGATTTCATTTTATAAAGTATCAGGATTGTGAGACTGATTCATCATTACTGATATATTATAATTTAATGTTTACCTTCCATGGCATTCCCCTATGTGCTTTCATTAAATTATATTATTATGTGACTATACTGTATGGGCCTCTTGTGTTTATATGGGGGTTTCACATTGTTTTTAGAGTGACATCTCACTTTGGACCTGCTACACTACCCTGGTTGACAAAAAACAGTTTATATATATTTTAAGTTATAAAAATAATTTTAACACTACTTTCCCATAGAAAAATAAGTTGCCTGTCCTGGTACTGGAACCATGAATGCCTGCATGTAAAGTGGGGACTCTAACCAGTACATATCTCAGCTTATAAACATCACCTCTACATTTGCATTTATCTCCTAAGGGATGTTTAAGCTATGCTAGGCAGAGGGCGATGACACGCACACCTCTTAGCTACACTTAAACATTCCTTAGACTAGAAAAAGTTTATATTATTATTATTATATTATTATGTTATGTAAGTGAGGCTTGTGGTATTCTGACAACTAATTGAGGACTGCAGTCATAAAATAATGGCATTCATTTGGCTTTCAGGCTTCTATCCTTCAGGGACTCCTCCTAATACATATCCTGTTTTCTATCAACTTTCTAAGTGTGTGAGGGCAATTTTTCAGATGTGTCCCTAATTTATTATTTATTCCCTCCATCATTTGTGCCTTTGCAAACATACACTACTGTAAGAGAATATTGGCATACATTTGCTTTCAGACTTCTACCCTTCCTTAATTCATGCTAATGCATGACCTGTTTTCTATCAACTTTCTAGCTTTCATGGGCAATATGTGTGTTTTGTCCCTTTTGAGGGATTTATCCCCCATTATTTGTGTATTTGCGCACATTTCCTGCTTTAGCAGGTTGTGGAGGTGTTGTACAGCACTTTGGCAATGCAGGGGTGTGTAACAGAACCTGTCACACATGCCCTACATTGCTTTCTTCATGCCGTTGTTTATTTCAGTGTCCGTGGACACTGAAATAATCATTATTTAATTTCAATGTTCGTGGACACTGAAATAATGGCATAATATTAGAGTAAATCTCTAATATTATGACAGTTCAATATAGAAAGAGTCATACAGCACTTTCTGAGTACAGGGGACATGTTTGGTATCCGTGCACTATTTGGACATGGCCCCTGCACTCATTCACAGTTCTTGTCCATATAGGGAGTACAGCAGTGTGCCTTCATAAATATCCAAGGTGCACTAATGTGCTATATGGACATGAGCCATTCTGTGCAAGAATAGCTTTATTCTTGCATGGAATTTGTTGAATCCCGGGCTTATTTTTCTTTCACTACTGCATTTTACTCCACTGCAATATTGATTTTTTTTCAAATCCTAAAACTAAGTAATTTATCAGATCCGAAATATTACTATTTTTCTGAAAAAAATGGGCTATTGGGGAGATTCTGCTCTATCTATTGAAGTATTCAAATAATGATACAAAAATATTTAATGTCTTTATCTTTCTAATGATCTGCTGGATAAAATTAATGAAATGTCCTGATGTTGCCAATTTCTTAATGCAGCACATCAGAAGCAGCAGTGTTCTATACTTTATTCACTCAGTCACTTTTCCAGACTCCATTTTACTTTTCAGGACAGCTTAGTAAGATAGATTTGTAAATCTGACTGAAATATGTGCTAAACTAACTAATTATACTAAAATGTACCAGAAGTAGTTACTGGACTGACATCAGCATTCATGTCATTACAGACACCAACACAGCAATGCATAGGTCACAATGAGATAAACCAAAGGTAAAATCATGACCTTAAAAGTTACAGTCACTAATGTTAATGGGCTCTTACACAGAAATGCAAGTCAGTATTTCACAGCAACAAAATATTTTTTTTCCTGGTAAAATGGAAGGAGCAAAAAATTCATGGCAGGCGAAACAATATTTACATTTTTAGATTTCCTAAGAATGAAGAGAGTGGCAAGACAACCTTCATTATAATGATTGTTTTCTATTTGAAAATGATTACAGAGTTGCTGGAGTTTGATGTAACAAGTTATTCTATGAGGTCCTGGAATTGCTTTAAGCATTAAGTAATCTCTGCTTTCCCCAACAAACTTAAACACAGTATACAGAAGATGCATTAATGGATAATAGTTAGATCCAATTAAAAGAAAGTATATCCATGAGTAAACTGTATATTCTAACATTCACAATGTAACTCATAAAGAACTTCTTCATCCAGGCCAAATGCTCCTGATTCATCAGAGGATATATCACCTAATACACTGTCCACATCTCATTTCCAAGTCTCTACTGAGATTTCTGGAAGATTGACCCAGTTTAGAAACTAATGTGTATATTGTGCATTTCAATCTGCTTGTTTACTAGAAAGCATATATACACTTTTTCTAGGTAACTAGTCTGAAGTATTCTATTACTGCTTACATTTTTGTATTTTGTGTTTGTAAAATGTTTTGTATTTTACCCAGGATAAGTCTGAAATTGGTCAGTTTTGATCAATGCACTACCCCAGTAAACAAACAAACAAAAAAGTAAGTAAATAAATAAATACATAGTCAAAGCTTGCCAAGTTCTTAACAAACTAGAGATTGCATTGCACATCAAATTACAGCACACCATGCCTTGACCATTAAGCTCATCTCAGCCAAAGCTCATCAAAGAAGGATCATTATCTTCTTTCTTAACTATGTCAGCAAAAAAAACCTTCTGTGCTTTGAGCATTAAGTAATCACTACTTTCCCCAACCACCTTAAACACATTATAAGGAAAACATATTAATGGATATAATTTAGGCAAAATGCATTCTAAGATACAACTAAAACAAATTATGTCTACGAATAAACTGGATTTGCTACCAAATACTCAGCAACACAGAAGCACAGATGGAGTTCTGCTCTAGTAGTAGAAAGTGACTGCAAGTAAGCAGTGAGCTAAATGTACAAACTTCATCTTGTTACTGTTTACTATTGGTGCGCTTCTTATTACTCAGCAAGGATGCTGTCCGATATTCTGTCACTTCAAAAGAAGATGAACAATTTAAATTTACGTTCTCTGTACATTTATTACAGTTTCAACATGTAGACATAATTTAGTGCAAGAAAGGATAAACATACCCCAGGATTCAACAAGCTCTGCATGGTGTGCAGGAATAGAGCAAGAGCTGCTGCATGCAATATGGCCGACGAGCAATCCAGGAATGAGCTGCCGGGATGTGCACAAGTGCTCCTACAATATTTCTGTATGGACACAGCTCCTGTATGCTAATTACCCCATTTGCTGGTGAAAACCATGCAAATGAGATGAATTAGTGATCCTGGAAGCAGGCAGATGTCTGTGCAGGAATAGTGTAACCTGCAGAAATGCATTCAGTTACTAACTGAATACATTTCTGAAAATTATAAAACGGAGGCATGACAGCTCCAAATAAAGCATGCATTCAATGCAGTAGGCATGCCAATGGCAAAATATATGGCCATTGGCATGGCAAATAGTTGTAAAATGATAAAAAATAACTTTTATTTTTTTTGGCCGATTTCAGCCGTTTAAGCGTAGGGCAGAGGTGTGCAAATGGGATTGACCAGAAAAAAAAAGTTGGAAATAAGCTTTTAAATCAAAATCAGTAATCTGCCATAATAGTCAATGGCATTCAGAAGACAACAATATCATTGAATAATGGTTGCTAAGGGGGAAGGCTGAGTGTTAGTCTTGTAACCATGCATCAGCAGTCAGTGTTATGCAAATGAGGGGATTGATACTGAATCACAGATTTCCCCTCAGTGTTAGCTAGCACCCAAACGTGTAAGTGCAGCAAACCATGGTACAAGCCTAAGAGGTAGATGACCTTATAAGGGGGAGTGTCATGCATGCTGTAAGCTTAATTGGAGCTCTGTGGCCCGTGTTTGCCCTTAGCTAAGCAAAGCTAAGGAAGGGGTGTGTCTAAGGCTGCCTAGCAGTGTTTACATTGCCTAAATGGGTGTGCGCCCCGCGCACAAGGTTTAAAAAAAAAAAAAAAAAAAAAAGGAAATAGCATCTCTGTTCACATCTGAGCACTGGGTATGAACTGCACACCTCGGGGCTTAAATGGGAAGGCAATGGGAAGGGAAAACAGCAGTAGGAAGGCAATCAAGGAGAACTAGCACAGCTGGCAGGTGAAATGTATCAGAATCAGCCAATTACTGGTGTACACAGACAAGGACATTTTACCTGACAAAACTAACAAAATGATAAGGGCTGCTGCAGCTCTCATACATCAATGTCTAGAAGAGGCTGAGGGTGGTGAGGATGAGAATGCTGATGACCACCCCACAGTGAGGAGAAGGAGAAGAGTGTACTGACCCAGGGTAACCTACCAGGGGCTACATGATCTGGAGACAGTGGAGCTTTATAGAGTGGACAGGGACATCCTACAGCAGATTGTTGAGCTGTGAACGCCATGTCTCACACACAAAATCAACAGAGGGGAACCCATCCCAGTGCATACCAAGGTATGTGTAAGCTTAAGAATACTAGCCACAGGTACCTTCCAAAGGCCAACTGGGGATAGCATGGTGATCTCACAGGCATCAACATCCATGGTACTCCACCAGTTCCTGGATGCCATGTCAGCACTTGCCAGTGTGCCCATATATTTCCTCAACACCTGTGAGGCATTGACCAGCAATATGCATCTCTTCCACCAAATAGCAGAATACCCTGAGGTAGTAGGTGATATGGACTACACCCACATACACATCAAAGCACCACCTGGTGAGCCGGGTAGGGTCTACATAAACCGCAAGGGCTTCCCCTCCATCAACTGCCAGGTCATGTGCGTTGCCCAGGGCATTATAATGAATGCGTGTGCTGGCAGCCCTGGAAGCTGTCACGACTCCCACATCTGGCAGATGACACAGCAGTACCAGTGATTTGCCAGTGGGGACATCTCATATGGCCACCTAGTGGGGGATGCTGGTTATGCACTGGAGCCATGGCTGATGACAACAATCAGAAATGCACACTCACCCAAACAAGAACTCCATAATGAGGCACATGATCCAACCAGAATCATAACAGAGCATGTATTTGGGATGCTCAAGTCACAGTTCTGGTGCCTGGAGATATCCTGTGGAGCCTTGCAGTACTATCCAGCTACAAGTACACAAATTTTCATTGTATGTGCCATGCTACACAAAATGATCCTGCGGAAACAACTGCAGCAGGAACAGCACAGGCAGGGCCACACAGCCCCCCCCTATTGCCAAGCCAGCACAGGTACAGAGTTACTCAGAGGAGGAGCAACCTGATCCCGCGCATGTAGGCAGAAGAAGGCATGACCAGAATGCCCAGGCTTTGGCAAAGAGGCAACGCATAGCAAATACACTGACACGGTAGAAACCCAGGGAATGATACCTCTCTCTAACTTGCACATACAGAAAAATGGATGCCAAACATGACACTACCTGTGTTTTACAATGTATATGGAGTGTACTATGTGCATCCGACATAGTCAGCCCTCCAGCACCATCCTCAATACTGGCAAAGCCACAAGTAACTCACTCTTCCTATCAATTGCTGAATGGAGTAGTATGTTCTGATAGTTGTAGCTATGGTATGGATGTAAACATGCAAGGGAATCAGGCAGCTGAATGGGATGGCAACAGATATTCAACACCTACATGGACAGCATGGAATCCATAACAAATGCTGGTGTCAACAAAATAGGCAGAACTAGACAAGGTGACAGATCCCACTGCAGTACATGTGGTGAGCCAAATGTGTGTCCATCGGACACACACATGCATGTCAGTGAGGTTCACATACCCAACAACAGCCTCAGCCAGCAGGACAGGTGTAAATGACCATAAAGAAAGGCTGTGCTAAGGCCTCCAATTAATGGCAATGTATAACAGCCCCCCTCCAGAACTACACAGACAAACTACAACAGGTCAGGCAGTTGTATGTTAGTTCTGCAGGGTATGAAGTCTAAAACTGAAATGCCCGATAAAACTTAAGATCTGCACTCTACTGATATGCTTCTAGTCTGTATGATAGGTCAGAATACAAAACAAAATGGAAGCCAGCAGAGTACCTGAAATACCAGTATAGTCATAGAAAATGTTTGCAGTTGTCAGGTGTTCACCCCCCCCACAATCCTATGTAGAAATGCAATAACATGTACAGTGGGGTTAATAACAGTGGAGCGCAGATTACCTGAGCTGGCCCAATTTACAGGATAGACTGTTACATGTGTACAATATACAGGCCTCTGTGTGTTAGGTTGTTGTGTGTTGTACATTGTGTGGAAGTGTAGGCATGGAGGGTTGTGTCCTGGTGGCCTATGGCCAGTACTGTCGATGACAGGGCCATGTTCTAACAACTGCAGTGCCAACCACAATGCATACCAGCAAGAACCAATTCAGCAGTCATCCATACTCATTGTTCAGATGTCAATATCTGTCACCATCTGAAAGATGGACATGCCGTGAATGTGGGCCCAAACATACACACAGTACATAGATGGAAGTACCATAGACAAAGTATATAAAATGTAACTGTCAACTGCACACACCATTGGAATTGTACATACAGGTTAGCAGCACAGTAGTTGTCTGTGTAGTATGGAATACTGATGTATTCTGGCCAATTACTGGCAGACCACAAAAGGCACAGTTATGAAGTACTGAGAGAATGCCTATGTCCCCGCACAAGGCAGCATAAGCGGAATGTCCCAGGTATATCTGTGAGTCAGCTGCAAGAAGCCTCCATATCACACATGCACTCAGCTCACACCACCATCATCCACATATTTATCACAGGTCATATCCTTGCTGTTGGGAATGAGTACAGTATGACCCCCACTTCTGTATGGGAATACCCACAGAATGTAGCATGCTGAAGAGGTGTCCTATCAGGTGTGTCCCTAGCTGTAAGCAGCACCCTGCCAGCATCCAGACCAATGGATTAATATGGACAGCAACTATTGCCATTAACACCTATCACACTTACCCTGTCACCCCAGGGGAATCCAGTGGCTCAGAGCCTGGGACTGTAGCTGTGACAGAATGCACTGGCCTGCTACAGATGGCCTGCATCACTACCAAATTCCCTACAGTCCTCTGTCAAAGGCCTGTGCCTAACCCATACTGCCAATGTATGTTATCTCATGGGGTCCCAACTAACAACATAACACAGTCCACGGAACACAAATGCAAGGCCAGGTCAACAAATCCCAATAGCATGCCCACCATGTCCTACTCCATGAACTGTGGACCAACCCCTAAATAGTGCTGGGATGAAGGCACAACTATAGGGATATTTTGCAGATATCACTCGCATAATGTTAGGAAGAGGATATAATAAGAGTGGGGGTGTAGAACCATGGATGCCATGGAGTGTGTGAAGTCTGAAACTCTGATGTGTGCCCATACTACCCCTGCCTGCAAACCCAGTAATGCATGGCTACAAACCTGCTTGTAAACCACAATGTTAAGGGGAACTGATCAGATATATGAGCCCTGCCTCTTGGTAACCTGGGTGAATCTGTACAGCTGAGAGGTACCACCACAGCAGGATATGGCCATTCTGTTATGTCAATAGATGTACAAGCAGGGGATCCTCAGCCACCACAGTACCAAGGTGCTGGACCATTTACACAGATCCATCAACAAGTGGCTGCAGCTACCCCTCCAGAATGCCATGAGTGTGCAAGAATATATAGGCTGCAGACCACAATACTGGACACAGCTTCATTCATCTTGTATTTCCCAGGAAATAACTGTGAGCAAATAAGTATATCTGTTGGTAGTTGATGACATAATACATCACAGTATAAAACAGTACATGTCTGAATATCTCTGCTAACACCAACCATGTAACATAAGCAGCACAGACAGCAATAGTTACAGTATCCCACTATCTTTCACCCATTGTGACTCCATATTGTCAACCTATCAACAGATATCCTGCAGAAACAGGTTGCTAGCTGTAGGTATAGAACACAAAATCCTGCACTGGAGTACAACCCACCTGGAATGGATTCACACACTCAATACAGATGGTCATACTGGGCATGCTCCTATACTTAACAAAAATGAAGCCCATGTCTGACAACAAAATAGAGGTCATACTGGGCATGCTCCAACACTTAGAGAAATGAAGACCATGTCTGATAACAACAGTGGACTATACATATCTGTCAGTCACAGATGTCTGTGCACAACCCACATTGCACACCATTCATGCTTTGCACACACATTGGATAGGAATACTCACACATATCCAAGACCAACACACTATGATAGGTCAAACATACACACACAGATGTGGGGAAGAGAGATGCAGAAAGTGACAAAGATATTGCCGTCATGAGGCCTGTCCCACCCACCACACATCCAATTGGTCAGTATCACATGATGTGCCAATGTCAATCACTGTAGACATTTGGTTTTGGTAGCCCTCAGCCCTATAGTGTCTGTGGTGCTTGTGATAACTGTACAACATGATAGTAGAAATTAGTATTCATCTAGCATTTGTATACCCAGCCCTGTCAAATTTAAAGATGTGTGTGACCGAGTGTTGTGTGTGTGTTTCCAGAGTAATGGATTATGGCCCATTCACACACACTGCACTTCCCATAGTATATGTTAGCACTCACGCTGAAGTCAGTCAACTTGGAAATAATCCTCTGGCCATTTCTCAACACTGTAATCTCTGTGGCACATGCAATAACTGTGCAATGCTCTAGTGTAATATAATACTTCAGTAGGAGATCTACTCCCATACATGGCAAGTGTGTGTGTGTGTGTGTGTGTGTGTGTGTGTGTGTGTGTGTGTGTGTGTGTGTGTGTGTGTGTGTGTGTGTGTGTGTGTGTATAGAGATTAATGATTTTGAGGCCATTCACAGTCACTACACTTCCCATTGCCCTACTTTAGCAAGCCTGCTGATGTCAGTCACATTGAAATACCCATTTGGAGAAAGGCCAGCCCTATAAGCTCCGTGGCATGTGTGATAACTGTGAAATGCTATAGTGTAACATACTCATTAGGTAGGCGCTCTACTACCAGACATGTCAACTGTAAAACTATGTGTGCGTGTGTAAAGATGAATGATTTTGAGGACATTCCCAGTCACTACACCTCCCATTGCCCTACTTTAGAAAGCTTGTTGATGTCAGTCTCCTTGAAATAGCCCATTGGACAAAAGCTAACTCTATAAATTATGTGGCACATGTGTTAACTGTGTAATGCTATTATATAACATCCTAGTTAGGTAGGAGTTCTAATCCCACACAGGGAAACTGTGAAGCTCTGTGTGTGTAGAGATTAATGATTTTGAGGCCATTCACAGTCACTAGACCTCCCATTGCCCTACTTTAGCAAGCCTGCTGATGTCAGTCTCCCTGAAATACCCCTTTGGACAAGGGCCAGCTTTATAACCTCTGTGGTGAGTGCCATAAATGTTGAACACTGTAGTAACAATAAAAACACAGGTATGGGTTTGAATTTCATCTGTGCAAGTGTTTGTGTGTGTACTTCAAAGATTTTGTGCCCATTTACAGCCAGTACACATGTCAGAGCCTGACTTTAGCAGTCCTGCAGATATCACCCACCTTACCAGTACCTGTTGCTAACCCTAAACCATGTCAGGTGAGTGGTGCCTGTGGTAAATGTGTAACTGTAATGGTCCATAAAGATTGTTAAATAGAGGTTTGAACCTCACCCCTGGCAAGTGTAATTTGGGTAAAATTATTTTTGGGATATGTCACCCACTACATCACCCAATGCCAGTATTTACAAGGGCTGGTGATGTTCCTCACCTTAGAAGTACCTTGGGACAGCCTCCATCCAGTAAACTCCATGGTGTGTGTGATAAATGTGATACTCTATAGTATCAATACATAGCTAGGTAGGGGTTTAAATCTCAGTACTGGCAAGTGTGTGTCTGTCATCAGTATCCTTTGTGGAGGTTGCTGTGATTGTGAAATAACAGGATGCATTGTGGGGCAGGTTTTTCTAAATTATTATATTGAGGACCTACTATATGTCACAATGTCCATCTTTCAAGGACAACAGATGTCAAACACCAGAGAGGCTGGTGTAGTCAATTCATAGCCCTACATGTGACATTATGGATCAGTGAACAATATAGGCAACACTTGTATTACTCAGAGAACACTCTCCACCCATGTCTCATACACAAATGCACTTGGCTAGGCAACAGCCACTATATTGGTGGTTCCCTGCATATTGCCTCACAGATAGTAACCATAGTGTGATTGCAGTGGACTATTTGCCTGTTGACCACAAAAGTGCCACTGACATCAGAAAGTACTGTGATGTGTAACATCTCCTGACTGAGCATGTATTATTCAGCAAGTAAAAGCACGTGGCACCCTGTTCCATCCCTACAGTAGGTAAATAAATGTTTACAGTGGTCCTTTTGCTATGTTTCCCCACTGGACTCCTACAACAACTGTAGAGTCTGCAAATGTAACCTACAAAGGGAATAACATGCCTTATACACATGCCCTGTATGGACAGATGCCACTAACTCTACTGAATACGTGTATCATGCTGTCAGTGTAGGTGCAAGCATGACCTCAGTTCCATAGTCAGGTTTCCCCAAATGAGGTCAGGAATGCTACCTCAGAAGATTACAATCGGTATACACAACATGCCCCAGAGATCTCACGTACACTTCCACATGTCAAAGAACATGCATGTGGGACATGTGCACAACCCAGACACTGTTCATTTTATGGAATATAGATCACATAGGTTCATAGGTTCATAGGTAAGTATTAGGCTATCTGCCCATGGGCATTTATAAGCCTAGCCACAGAGTGATGGCTTTCGCCTCCCCATTAGATTAGTAACCTGGGCCTCTGTCAACAGGGCTCCTGAAGTGGGGTAGAACTTACGATTACCCATCAACTCATCAAGATTTCTCTTGAAGAGGGTCAGAGAGGAGCTCTGTCGAATATGGATTGGGAAGTTATTGCAGGTGTCTAGTGAGGTACATCCCAAATGGGGCATTGTACTCTATTATGAGCCTAATGAGTGAGGAGTAAAGGGGCACAATCACCTCCTTGGATCTGGATGAGAAACCCTTTGTGATCAGGTGTGCCACATAGAAGGATTTCCTGACCATTTTGGCTATGTGGTTATCAAAGGAGAGCATGCTATCTACTTGGGTACCCAGGTCCCTAATTACTTCAAAATGGGATTACTATGCATTTTTTGGCATTTAGCTTGAGGCCGTGACTTTGACATCAGGTGTTTGTCTCTGTGAGACCCTTTTGCACAATGTCTGTGTCAGTTGGAGAGTCAATTATTGGACCCAATTTACAGTCATCTGCGAACTTGGTTAGCCACAGTCCCTCCGCCTTTGCCTGTTCTTCGGAGAAATATATACCGAACAGGAGGTACATGGGAAGCAGTGCATATCACTGGCCACCGACAATAGTAACCCAGATGAGTGAATGGTGAATATAATACCCACCTGTGGGGACCACTCCAGGGACTACACCACTGAGCTACACTGGAGACAATTGTCATGCAGCCTGATGCCAAGGTATTTCCATTGCCTAGCCTTGTACAGCCGTCAGGCCCATTCACCTGCTACACATCTGTGAAGCAAGGAACCTATGCATCTTGATACTGGGAAGTGTGTGTGTGTGTGTGTGTGTGTGTGTGTGTGTGTGTGTGTGTGTGTGTGTGTGTGTGTGTGTGTGTGTGTGTGTGTGTGTGTGTGTGTGTGTGTGTGTGTGTGTGTGTGCATGGAGATTAATGATTTTGAAGACATTCACAATCACTACACCTCCCACTGGCCTACTTTAGCATACCTCCTGATGTCATTCACCTTGAAATAACCCTTTGGCCATATATCAGCCATATAAGCTCTGTGGCACTTGTGATGACTGTGTAATACTGTAGTGTAGTAGATTAATTAAGCAGGGGTTCTAATCTTGATCCTACCAACTATTATGATGCGTGTGTTTCCCTGACAGAGTGTGTGGCATCACTGACAGCTGCTTTTGTGGACATTCACATGTACTACACTTCCCTTATCCCTTCTTTACCACTGTTGCTGATGTCACTCACCTTCAAAGATACCTTTGGAGAGCTCTCAAACATGTAAGCTCCATGGCACTTGCAAAAACTGCATACCACTGTAATATATACATAGACAGGTAGGGGTTTCAAACCCAGTCTTGGTAAGTGTGTATTTGTGTGTGTGTCATCAGTATCCTGTGTTAGTTTGAGGGTGTATTGACAGGCTCCATTGCAGTGTGGGTTTTGCTACATCATTATATTGAGGACCTATATGTCCCATTGTCCACATTACAAGGCCAACAGTTGTGAAACACTGTGAAGGTTGTTGTAGACAATCCCCAGCCATAAATGTGTACAGCCATTTGCAATTACTATGTGACAGTATGGATTAGTAAACAATATAGGCGGCTTTTATAATACCCAGATATCACTCTCCACCCATGGATCATACACAAACACACTTGGCTCCTACTGTCTTACACCCTTCCTTTCTTACTTTGTCTCTCTCTCTCGCTCTCTCTCTCTCACTTTCTCTCTCCCCCTCTCTAGTGGATGTGGAAAAGTACATATGTCCTGCATAGGTAGCAGCTTGGTTTTGTAAGGAATGCTTATGATCAGCTGATGGCCTGAGCATGAATTGCAGTCCCCCACTTGATAATTGCATGTGGAACACCTGTGGTATCATTCATATAGCCACTTGCATGGAAACACACTCCTATAACTACGCACTTCGTGTGGGTGTTGGCCCTTTTCCTTTACTGTATGCAGGAGTTCATGTGGGTGTTTGACAAACAGAATCACAGAGGGTAGTTGGAAATACATACACTGTAGAGACAGGCCAACAAACAGGAGGGTGATGTTCCAGGCATGGAGACAGAATGTAAATACTGCTATTCTACATACACACGCACACACACACACACACACATATATATATATATATATATATATATATATATATATATATATATATATATATGTATACAGATATCTGTATAAATATGTATATAAATATATATGTGTATGTACATATATACATACATATATCTACATAACAAGTACTACACAATTGTAGAAGTCAAAGCAGTTGTTCACTACTATTCCGTATGTGTACTGACAGATAGATTGGAAAAAGACAACAGTCATCTTCACAGCTGTGATGGCTTAGTGGTTAATTGCTATGACTATAGTGTACAAGGCCCTGGGTTCAAGATGTGCAAGGACTGTTGATTTTGTTGCTAGGCAGAACAAGGACTGTTGGATACAGAGTGGTTAAGGCAGTTTTGAGCAGCTTTAAGCAGGTTTTCATGGGTTTGCTCAATGGTAATTGCTGCTAATGTACAGTTAAATGAAAAGGCGCTCACACAGTGTAGGCTTTGCTTACCAGTGTGCAAATCTGCTTAGCATTTTTCTTTAAGCAATGCTTACACCTGCTAAGCATCGCTCAGCCCTGGTAACCAGTAATCACATTCCAGTCTGATTAAATAGCATGGTAATGGCATCTTTAATTAGTGCATTCAATTCCATGTACATAACATGATTCTATGTGCTGTCATTACAGTAGAAAGGGGTGTGAGTATACTGTCTGGGACACCTGAGTATATATGGCTAGTAGAACAATCTTTTCCTTTTGTATGTGTTTCATACATTGGTAGTATCCCAGGTTATATGCAGTCACACTTGCATGTATTGTATCATTACATTACTACTGTTGACAATGCTTTCCCAAGTAAGAGTAGATTGCAGATTGTAGTGCTGGAACCATACATCCCTGCATGCAAAGCTGGACTCTGGGTACTGACTATCGTGTTCTTGGTGTGCAAGCTGTGTGATATTATGCACTTGCCACTGGATATTGATCTGATATGTGGATATTAACTGCAGATTACTATGTGTATATGACATGTCATTGAGGGCTGCTGTCATGTAGTAATGGCATATCTATCAGTGTCAGACATCTATCTGTCAAACCATTAATCCTAATGCATAACCTGTTGGCTAGCTGATTTCTGTCAATCCTCTATACAGATGTGCAGATGTCAGGTAACCATCTTGGCTGCTTACAGGCAATCTATGCTTGACTGACACTGACATGTCTGCCCAGCTGTGTTATGAATGCCACAGCTAGGAAACCCCACCCTGTATGCACCACATGCCATGGATACCTCAACTAGACTACCATGGTCAACAGAACATTCTTGAGTGCAGGTCTCAACCCAGACACTAGCCATGTTATGCAATATATTTTGCATACATGTCAACTGGATCACCTCACTGGCTCTCTGCTAGAGACAACCAGATGGTTGGATGTTGCATTTAACTGTCACCCTGAGGATCACATGACATCAGTTGGTAAATGGCTTGCTGACAAATGTCAGGTGGCGTGATACTGTACCCACATCCCCTACTCTTCTCAACTCTCCATGGACAATATCCTGGTACACACCTAGGAACACCTACACCTATGGACCCCAGTACTGACAAATGTGTCAGTGTGCATTTCTGAGAATAACAGTGTCTGTGTGTTTGTAAACCTGCAGTTGATAATACCCTGAGGAGCTTCTCACTCCCCCCCATTACCATAGTTAGAAATGGCTGCTGCTGTAATGGACATTAAATGTACCTTTTTACACTCTTCACCCTATGGGCTACCTGGAGCTTGCAGTGCCAGCAGAGCACTGTTGGACAAATGGGTAGATAAGTATGGATTACCACTGAGTCCTGACAAGTGTGTATATGCGTGCAAGTGTGTATATATGTAGGATACAACATTCTGAGGCCATATTCTCCAAATACAATACACCTGGCCATACAGTATAAGGCATAGTGATGTTGATGACATTAGGAGAGCCATGAAAACCATTACCTTACCATCCCTGTGGTATGTGCAATAAATGCATATCCCTGTAGTAGCACTGATGAGATAGACAAGGGGTTGTATTGCAGTCCTGGTCAATGTGTGATTGTGGGTATGTCAGAGTATTATCATGGGTTTCAGTGAGTAAAATATCCAATGTGGGTTGTGGGTGACAGGTATACTGTCTTTGCACCATGGTACCCCCAGTACATGTCCCAAGGTCCACTGTATGTGGACCACTGTCGCCATCAACCATAAAGGTAACTGAGTACACTATCAGCCCAATGATGCATGTGTTGTGTGCAAATTATCTGTAACAGAATGGACTCACTGACAAGGTAGTTAGCACTGATAAACCCAGGTCTCTCAGATGTGTCTATGACTGTTATATGTTTGTCAATGTGTACATGACAGTATGTCATACCATGTATTTTTCATTAACACCCACTACATCCCTCATTACCATACTGTACAAGGCCTGGTGATGTTCCTCACTTAACAAGAGACTCGGGACACACCTCATCCTAAAAGCTCTGTGGTGTGTGCAATTAAGGCCAAACACATTAGTAGCAATAAGTACCTAGCTAGGGGTTCTCATCTCAATTTTGACAAGTAAGTGTGTGTGTATGTGAAGGGATCTACTTTAGTTTGCAGAAAATGCATGTCACAGGAGGTCATCTGTCCAAGAACTGACTGGCAAATGCTAACATTTCAAAGGAATTATTTTGTGGAAATTCATTCCATCAAAACTAGTAGTAGATGTGTAATTGCCCTCTTCCCCACTGTATATCTGTACAGCAATACTGGAGTTGGTATATATAGCTGGTTGTTAATGTGGACACAGCCACCTTCATTAGGGTTATTGTTTTGTGTATCCCCCCACTTAGTCTACTGTAATCTTCTTCTTCTTCTTCTTCTTTTTCCCGGTTAGGGGTCGCCACAGCGAATCACCTGTCTGCTCATGATTGGCAGTGGGGTTTTACAGTGTCGAGTTGCCAACTCGACGCCCAACCTTCCACAGAAGGCACACACATGCACACACTCACACCTAGGGCCAATTTAGAGTGTCCAATCCACCTAAAGCATGTCTTTGGGATGTGGGAGGAAACCGGAGCACCTGGAGGAAACGCACGCGACCACAGGGAGGACATGCAGACTCCGCACAGAAGGCACCCCAGCTGAGGATCGAACCAGAAAACCATTTGCTGTGAGGCGGCAACGCTAACCGCTGCACCACCGTGGCCGCCCACTTAGTCTACTGTAATACTGTACAGTTTATGTTAACAGGTTAAGTAGTTGTGACTCACACTATGTGCAGCTGTAGACCACCCCACACCCTCCAATGTTTAGGGCTGTGCCACCCACACCAGCACACCTATGTTTACCAATGCTGGGATTGCACTACATTGGGGAAGGGGACATATACCCTGCCAGTGTCATCGTCAATGACATTAAAATAGCAGACTGATTGTTTACTGATGTGATGTTTTGCCTATGTTGTCTTGGTGGAATTACATAGGCTAAAATGGGTTCACAGCAAAATTAAGTAAATCCATGTGTAGAGTATTCTCTGTGTATTGCATCAACACCAAATCCTGTGTGTGTGTGTGTGCGTGTGTGTGTGTGTGTGTGTGTGTGTGAGATGCACAAACATGTGGTGTGTGCCACACAGTACACTTACCATTATCCACTGTAGAAGGGCTGCTGACATCAGCCACCATGCACTCCCTGTATACACCCTTCAGACCTATAAGCGATGTGGCACATGCAGTAACTGTTATACAGATCTGTTACTTGTGTTCACCTGTACCCAGGATATGACCCAGCCACTGTGTCACCACAGTGCCATAACCCTTGTAGGAAACAACAGCAAGCCAACATCCTGCTGACACATAGACACCTACAACACAAACTGAATACATTATGGAGACCGCTATCTGTCTGTGTTAATAACAACTATAATGCATCATGGCTGGACAGCTACACATCCTGACATGTAAGCATTAAACTTTCCTGCTGAAAGCATGTTACACAGCATTACATTGCTACACCTTAGTACATTCACCCTGTGCATCAGAACCATATTAGCCTGTCCCTGCATTGATGGTATGAATGACAGGGATGTGACACAGGTATCATCATATGCACAGGGTGTGTTGTGGGTTTGCCAGAGACCTAGGCTGAGCCATTTCATTTACATCATGTGTGTGTGTGTGTGTGTGTGTGTGTGTGTGTGTGTGTTAGGGGTTTTTATTATTAATTGGGCTGTGCAGATGTGGTGTGCATAGGTATGTAGGTGCCCTAGCTGTGTTGGTGATGTGTGTGTGTGTGTGTGTGTGTGTGTGTGTGTGTGTGTGTGTGTGTGTGTGTGTGTGTGTATGCACACAGTTCGGCCATGTAGTCCCTATACAGGCATTTGTTGGACTCTCCCTTGATGATGACAAATGTCAGCTGGCTCCAGGTCCCTGTTGGGACTGGCCAGGACCATGTGTACATGGCCTGCTGTGTTGTGGTGTGGGAAGCACCTCCCCTGCAGTGCTTGTGTTGGCACTGCCACTATGGAAGTGACTCTGACTTGTTGCACATCCATGTAGATCTCCACCTGTTGGTTTTGCTGACCTATGTCCATGTGGCTGTCACCCTACTCCCACCATATGCTCTAACAGAGATTGCACAGTCGAGGATTCCCACCATCCTACCCAACCATCTAGCCAGGATGTCTGCAAAATAATGGTGGTCACCTGTGAGATCACAGATGTTGTCAATAACAGTAGAATGAGTAGCCCTCTGGAGCCTCATACCCTGTCTGGTATAACATTCCATACATGCCCATGCCTCCATGATGGCCCGAAACATGCTTCTGGTGACACCTGCTGTAGCACTTCTGCCAGGGGCATGATGTCCAGCAGCCCTCCTATGAGCACCCCTGTACATCTGCCTGTGTGGTACCTCACCGGTCATCTGGTTATGGCTGCTGTGTACAGACACACTTGCCATAATCAGCAGACTGTCCTGTCCCAAGCCACCACCCACCAACTGTCCCTCATCTATGGCCACTGATGATAGGGTATGTATAAGCAATGTGACTGTGTGTGAGGATGGGGTAGATAACAGTGGGATGTCAACTGATGGCATAGCTTCAGCCCCTGACAACCCCACCTCTTCCTCACCATACCTATCATCACTGTCAGAGTCTGCATGGACTCTAACATCAGTTTGCCTGCAGGAGGGACCCTGACCCACTTCACCACATGTGAGGGGAAAACAAAAAATGTACTTTAAGACCTGTACATCATTGCTTACCTCTACACACACACACACACACACACACACACACACACACACACACACACACACACACACACACACACACACACACACATTTACAGGTGAGGTGGCACAAAGATATTACACAGACCTCTCATTACCCAACTGTCAACATACATGACATATGGCATTCAACAGCATGCACTGTAGTTATACTCAATCCCGGTTACCAACATTATACATCTCTGTTATGCATGAGTTGTTAGTAGGTGATGCCCCTTTCCCTGGAACACACTGCATACATGCACACAGTATTGCTGTGCACCTGTTCAGCACCCTGCCATGTACTGTGCACCACACCTCACAAGTGTACACAGCATTGCTGAATGTGTATGTGTGTGGCAGTTGTGTTTGCTCTATTGCTCACAGCCCCTGTGTGTTTGTCTGACATATATCTGGGCTGATATGAGGACAGATGTGAATAGTGAATGCCTGACATCTGATTTGCAGATCTCATTATCAGCAGTGCATGCATGAGCAATAAAACCCAATTATACTGACATCCTTCAAAGCTTACTGTGGCTATAAGAAGTGCACATACCCTTTTTGACATGCCACCCTTTCCCTGATATGCCATGGGGCCACAATACTACATATGTTAACATTACACACACCTGATATGTGACATATGACCCGTGCAATCAAATGCAGTATCAAACAAATGTGTTAGTTGTGCACATGTTGATTGGAAGTTCCTACAATATGTGGGTTGCATAAGTGTGCACACCCTTAACATGATGGTTTGTTGCAGCACCTGTTAAGTGAACTACAGCAATCACTATTCCTGAAAGGGGTATACTAGCATGGCCCATATTCATTTGCCATTATTTGGTCACTCCACCCTACAAAGGTCCCCCAACTCTGCCAGATTGCAAGGTCAGCTCATGTGCACAGCCCTTGGAGGTCACACAATGCCTTCACTATTGCTGTGGAGTCAGGGTTTTGTGTGGCACAATGCATGTCCTTGACTGTGTACAGATACAGACATTCTTAACGAGCTTTGGAAATATGTTTCGGTTCACTGTTGTGTTTCAGGATGGCACCCTTCCCCATCCTCAGCCTTTTGCAGATGCTTGACATCTATGGGCCACACATGAGTGTCATTTTGCAGTGTCCCAAATTCAGAACTCCATGTCTACCGGCCTAGTTCCTGCTAATGAACAGCAAACCTAAAGCTGTACACTGACACCAGCAAGGTACGGATGGGGATGGTGGATCTGAGGTGGAGTGAGGTGTTGCTTGTGCAGCACATGTATCTTTAGTAATACTGTGTGTAGGTTTCAGCCTTTGTCTCAGTACACCATTACACATTGCAACACATGCCTTTGGGAGACTCAATGTTATGCATAAGCTACCAGAGCCCTGGATGATGTGTCCTGTGGAATAACTCTTCCATTTTATTACCTTAACCCTTAGGCCACACTTATGCAGAGTCCAGGTAATTGTCGACATGGGTACTGCACAGGCAGTACTTGCTAGACATTCCTGGAAGTCCCTCAGTGTTGCTGCATGTTTCTGGGCAGCCTCCATGACCAGTTTGCAACATGTGTTGTCATCTGTCTTGGATGGGCATCTGTCTATTTTCTACATTAATGGTGTCCCATACTTCATTGTCACATAGATGCTTGTCTGCACTGTTTGCCTTGGTATATGCAATGGCGAGGTAAGGCTACATCTCCAGCTACCTTTTGGATATGAGATTCATTCCATGGTTTGTAAGATGTGTGCAATCCACGGCTGCCTCTGTTGCAGGTGAGTGGGCAAATGTCATGGACATACTTCTTGCACAGCAAACCATTACTTGGTGTGACATTGAGGACCCATACTTGATGGAAAGTGCATACTCAAGATGAATGAATGCTGCAGTGCCTCAAAAGCTGCTTCCACAATATGTTATTTGGAGCGTGTGCACACGTATGCTTCCAGTGTTTGTTAAGGTATTTATTCCCCATATTTGTTGTCCTAACATGGGATTCCATATTACACATTCATTGCTCATGTTAGGTTCACATTACAGGTTGTAAAAGTTGTGGGATGTGGTATTGTTATAAGCCATTGTGTAGATCTGTAACAGTTGCCATTGTAATACTAGCATATACACTGTTGTAGCCACTGTATAAGGGTAATGTTTCAGACATGTCCCTACTGAATGCCTTTGTCCCACCATTATGTTTATCTCTGTCCACACATCTTGCACTGACAGGTTGTTAGTTATACTGCAGGACTCTTAAATACCCTTCAGGTATGTCACCATGGTGACCACTGTTAATGGGAATATCTATGCATTCTGTTATAACTAATCCTGGATTATGTTGACTATTACTAACCCACATATGTTTTAAAACTGCAATACCATAGCACGTTTGGGAAAGCCTGTCCTGCCCAGACCACCACTCCCCACCCCATCTGGCAGGCTCAGGCTGCAGCAAACCCACACCAGTGCAGTTAACAGCAACAGTAATTGAACATGTACAGCATTCGTTATAGGCAGGTGTGTTTAATGTGTGCATGGCAAATACCATGGCCTTAGCATAGCCAGTGTATTGCAAACCTGAACAAAAGACCTCCATACTCACCAGCTACAGGCTGCTGACCCAGAGGTATATCAGAAGAACCTACATAGTTGTGTGAGAGATGTGATGTCAGTAGCCACACCTGTGGTATTGGTACAGAGTGGGAGCAGCATTTCAGTACATCAACAGTACAAACCCACAATACCACAGATTATGCACACCTGTTCATTACTACACTGCAGCGATAGACTATGCTATCTGAGATATGCATGAAGATACTTTACAGATGAAGATGGATAAGCAACAGTGGTCTACTAATGTGCCCTTAGGCATTACCTGCACACTCCTTGTCCATTGTGTGGGTAGCATCCACCTCCACAATGCTATCTTCAGGTTCTTGACTTGGCTGGTGGGCAGGTGCCCCAAGGCTGGTGAAGAGCTCCTCAACATGTGTCAGTGGGGGCTGGATGGCATGACCCCCACCTGTGGCTAGCTGCTCCCTCCTAACTGTAGCAACACACTGACGGGCATGATGGATGAGGTCAATGCAATGATGCCGCACCTGCTCATAACTGCAGTTATGCAGGCCGACATTGTTTACCCTGTGGACGAGCTCATTCAACAGGGCAGTCTTCTCCTGCAGATCATGGGTGGTATGCCCAAAAAGAGTTCCATGGTGATGCACAATAAAGTTGATGAGTATGTCATTCTCCTGTGGAGTGAACACAGGGAGTCGCTGTCTTGACATGGTACTTGGAAGACATAAACAGGAAGAAAGGTCTGAGGACCTCATACTGCAAGGATATAATAGCTGTTAACTGACATCACCCCCCCACCATATCTGCAAAAATAATCGGAACACACACATCAATGGGTATGTACACCAAACTTACTGTTGGGACACATATCCTATTGTGCAACAAATATTGAAATGTGTTTCTATTCATGTTCCACGTTGAAACAGTATCATTGGTGGCCTGCTACTAACAATGTATCCTGCATGCCATTGTAACGGCCACTGTGGTTCTATATATGCATGTGTTCTGTTTGCTATGCAACTGTTCCAAATCTGGTGTTTTGGGTTAATGGGAATATGTATGCATGCTGTTATAACTAATCCTGGATTGTGTTGACTATTACTACCCACATATGTTCTAAAACTGTAACACAATAGCATGTTTGGGAAGGCTGTTCCCAGCAGAACCACCTCTCCCACCTCATCTGGCCATGGCACAAGGCCACAGGATGTCTGGGACCCAACCTGGGACCTCGTCATCTGCTGGTCCTGCACTACCTTCAGGTGGAGCCACCTCAGGTGATGGTGCTTGCCCCCCCCCAGGAGCGTGCACAGACAGGATCCTGTAACCTGAAGTCAGGTCCAGGGTCTGGTACATAGGGAGGTCTGGACAGAGTTGTGGGATCTGCCACACCACCTTGAGGCCCTTGTGTCTCAAGTAGAGGTTCAGCCTGCCCCTCCTGCTCAGCCCCCAGCATAGCTAGCTTCAGGGCCATGAAGGTGCAGTGGTGACTGCCCATGGGTGGGGACCTCAGTCCCACTGTTTACATTTGGGGGCTCATGGGCTTCCAATTTCACTATCCTAGGTGTTTACCCACCACATGTGTCATATACCACCCCTGTATGCTGTCTTTTCTGTTTTGTCTGTCTTCCGAACCAACCTACTTCCCCATATATACCTACTATCCTTCCCTAAGATCCCACTCTCACCTTAAAAAATGGGGAATCTGTTCCCAACACAAATTTTACACCATACATAACTGTTTATTTCACACCCACTTACAAGTGCTTACAAGTGCCTTAATCACTCTGTATCCAACAACACTTATTCTGGCCAGCAAATACATTATCAGCCCTTGCAAGTGTGTAACCCAGGACCCTGTACACCATAGCCACATCAATTTACCAGTAAGCCATCTGAGCTGCAGATATGTGTGATGTGTTCTCAAACATATCATGCACCACAGTCATTCAACAGTAGGGAAAATGTATGTATGTATGCATACATATATATATATATATATATATATATATATATATATATATGTGTGTGTGTGTGTGTGTGTGTGTGTGTGTGTGTGTGGTGTGTGTGTGTGTGTGTGTGTTTGTATATGTAGACATACACGTGTGTGTGTGTGTGTGTGTGTGTGTGTGTGTATATATATATATATATATATATATATATATATATATATATATATATATATATATATATATATATATATATATATATATGTATGTATATATATATATATATATATATATATATATATATATATATATATATATAGTGCATTCAGACATCAGGTCCACACTCTGAACCACCTTCCTCCACTGCTGCACTGTCTGCTCTGCTACTAAACAGTGTCACATGTGAACACAGCCTAACATTAGGGGGGATATATAGGGACAGATCTTAGATAAGCCTATTACAAACCTGTGAGGTTTGTGCATGATACATTTCACATTAGCATGACTGTTCTGGAGGTGGTGGCATTTGATACTCATGTGTCTATCATGACTTTATTACTTCCACCTTCAGCTATTTGCCAGACTAATATACATGTTTGAAGGAACATAAACACTATGACGGCTTACATCTTGTCATTCTGTACAGATCCGCACAGTTGACAGGTATGCCCTACTGACTACAGGCCCAGATGCTATGTCCATAGCAGTTGTTCAGCAAGACATCATTTCAGCAACAAGTCTTGATGGTACATATAAATCTTTCAACATCATCTATCCCATTATTGCAGACCAAGTACTACATTCAATTACATGCATACATGTTTCACATACCTGTTTTATTATTGTGCTCTCTTCAGTGTACCGCTAGGATATCTTCTTTGGTTGGTGTTTGTTTTTGTTTGTAGTAATATTTTTTTAGTGTTATAATTTTCTTTTTTTTTCTCTCTCTTTCTCTTTCTCGCTCCACTACATGGATCAGGCTGATTTGAATAGGTTGCAGCATGGCTTTTGTAAGTGGTGCTCATAATCAGGTGATGGCCTCTGCACCTACTGGTGTTCCCCACTTGCTAATTGCATGCAGCCAGCTGTGTAGTACGTCCAATAGCCAATGTCATAGCAATCCACTACTATAAATGACTACATCATGTGGGCATTGTCCCTTTACCTTTCGTGTATGGAAGACAGCCTTCCTTTGTGTGGGCAAAAGTGTAACAGACAGCAGGTAGCAATACCTCTTACAACAGAACTTGCAGACACAGGCCAAATACATGTTTATATAACGTTCCAGACCTATGGATAGTGTGAGTAATTGCTGTTATATGCATTAAATACTGCTGGTTTTACACAGTTTGTGTGTACATGTTAGTTTTGCATGGAATGCAGTCTGTCTGCATAGCTCTCAACTGCGGGCCTATCTACATGATGGCCAGAGGATTGGCTATGTTTTGTCTGTTCACCACACAGGTCTTGTGTCTGACATATCAGTGGCATTATCTCCGTTGATTGCTATTGGCACACGGCAATATCCATTTGTGTTTCTGACTTCATATTCCTGAGTAAGGATATGTAGCAACCAATCCTGTAACACCAGCTATGTTCACAGTGTATAACAGCAATATTAAAAATATGGCCCTGAGTTCCAGCCTCTGTCCTCCACATATATACCAGGCTTTGTTCAGATGTCATGCAGTAAGAGGTTGTTAAGAAATGGCCTATCATTATTTAGTGCTGGCATTCCTGCTATCATTTAAGTGATGTTGTGGACTCCCACAAAAATTGTGGGGTAGGGTCCATATATATGAGGGCAACAGCTGGACAAAACATGTGTGACCTTGTACAGCCCAGAGGTCAGTGTATTGAAAACACTGTTATATGCCATTGTAAGACATTTTATAGGGGAGGGGTATTAAATGTTTTTAACCTAGGCTGCTACAACATGTGAGGGATATCAGTAGTAAGAAACATTAAGGCATATAGCTGTACATTTTCATATATTTCACCATGGGAACAGTGGTGGGCTACAGCTTACTGTCTTACACAGTTCTGTTTGTCAGTGTGATAGTGACACTTTAAGTTAAGCATTGTTATGTAACAGATACATTTACATTGTGGCAACTAATACTTTTCCCCCTAGGGGTTGAGAACAGAATGTAATTGGAGGCTGCTGAACTAGATCTGTAATTAAGTGTTGATTGGTTTGTATCTTCAAGGTAAGTGTTTTTTTTACTGTTGTACTACTTGAAGGCCTTAGCCTGGACAACAAATTTTGTTATGTTTTTCACATTACTGTATCAAATGTTTTGTTTGATAGTTGCATTAATCAGTTATTATGTATTCCAAACACCTAACTGCTATAATAAATGGCATAAACAACTGAAATAGTACACAAATAAACATTTCTATGTATGCAAATGTGTGTGGTGTCATGTCCTTTGCATTGTGTGTGGCTATATGTTTCATGCAATAATTCTCATTTGCAGGAAAGAATCCAACACTGGCCCTTTTAAAAGTGGCAAATGTAGGAATAATGGCTGCTTGATATGCTGTGCACCCTCTATATATACTTATTCTTATACAAATATATAAGTAGTAATATCTTCATATGTGTGTGTATATATATATATATATATATATATATATATATATATATATATATATATGTATACATATACACGTGTGTGTGTGTGTGTGTGTGTGTGTGTGTGTGTGTGTGTGTGTGTGTGTGTGTGTGTGTGTGTGTGTGTGTGTATGTATCATTGGAATGTTTAGTGCTTCCACATTGTACATTCCCTATGGTAGTTTGACTGTTCTGCATGATATGTTACAGATATCATCCTGACATCTTACAGCTGAGATGGCTTACTGTTAACATGTTGTGGGTATCTTGTGCAGGGTCCTGGGTTCAAGACTTGCAAGTGATGGTTATTGTGTTACAAGGCATATCTGTTCAGCTGTGGAAGAAGACGAAATGGCAATAATTGCAAGAGATTCCTAATTTGGGCCCCTTCACCCCATTAACAGTACGTTTGGTCAGGTGTTTTGCAGTGAGAGGTTCAGAGTGTGGATCCAATGTGCGAATGCAATGCACTTTTTTAAATATAGTTTTTTAGGCATTGCTTAGCGCCAAGCAAACAGGCTTAAACCCACTTACTACTGTTTAAAAGTGCTTACTTCCTCTTACCCCAGCACTAATTTCTTTAAAAGAAAAGAAAAAAAGGTGCGATAGGAAATTGGTGAAAAAGGGTGAACACAGAGGGAAAAACAATAGGAAAAGTAGCCTAGGGATGTGCAGGATGGGTGTAGGGAAGGTCCATAGCTGTCCATTTCTTCTACAGCAACAGCTGTGCATGTATACTGAATTTGGAGGTAGATTTGGGCACTCAAACCCCTGAAAGAGGGGTGAGCACAATAATATGTTGTGAAGCCAGTTAGACCAGATTACATGTGTCTAGTGGACATGTGTGTGAAATGGACAGCTATGTATGGGGTGAAATTCTTTTGGGGGGAACAGATTGCCTTTTTTTTAAGGTGAGAGTGGGATGTTGGGGAAAGATAGTAGGTATATTTAGGGAGGTAAGTTAGGTAGGAAGACAGACAAGACAGCATACAGGGGAGGTATATGACACATGTGAGGGGTAAACACCTTGGACAGGGAGGGGTGTTTGGAAATCAGAAGCCCATAAGCCTCCAAATGGAAGCAGTGGGACTGAGGTCCCCACCCATGGGCAGTCACCACTGCACCTTCACAGCCCCAAAGGTGGCTGTGCTGGGGGCTGGGTAGAAGGGGCAGGCTGACCCTCTAAATGCACCACATGGCCCTCAAGCTGGCATAGCACATCTCAAAACTCCCTTTGGAGTTTGTTAAGCACCAATCCCTGGAGCTGACTATGGGTGACAGTTCCCTTTCCACACCTGCTCCCAGGTATGGGGCAAGCCCCATCCCCTGAGGTGGTTCCGCCTGAAGTTGGTGCAGGACCAGTGGATGAGGAGGTCTGGTTTGGGTCCCAGATGTGCTGGAGTCTGGTGCCATAGCCAGATGAGGTGGGAGAGGTGGGTCCGCTGGGACAGGCCTTCCCAAACGTGCTATGGTATTGCAGTTTTAAAACATATGTGGGTTAGTAATAGTCAACATAATCCAGGATTAGTTATAACAGAATGCATAGATATTCCCATTAACCCAAAACACCAGATTTGGAACAGTTGCATAGCAAACAGAACACATGCATATATGGAACCACAGTGGCCATTACAACGGCATGCAGGTTACATTGATAGCAACAGGCCACCAATGATAGTATTTCAACATGGAATATTAATAGAACACATTTCAATATTTATTGAACAATAGGACATATGTCCCACCAGTAGTTTTGGTATAAACATACCCATTGATTTGTGTATTTAGATTATTGTTACAGATATGGTGTGGGGTGTCAATTAACTATTTCTATATCCTTGCAGTTCTCACAACTAATGATCATTGCTCTAATCATTAAGGTACAGGTATTATTAAACTACCATATGGCCTTGGTTTGGCCAGTGGTATGTTTATAAACAAGTGTATACTGCAACTGTCTTATCGCTAAATTCTACATCTCTTACCTGGTATACTAGTGGCTGGAATGTTTGTTAGCACTACCTGACCATTTCTACACATATTCACAGATTCTGAGTTAATATTATGCACATGCCTCTCAATCTCTTATTGCACACACTCTGGTCAAAGCTAGACAACATGGAGGTACAACTAGAGACATATTTTGAATATTACTCTCATAAACTTGAAGGGTTGATAGAGTAACAGGATTTTTTTCATATACATTCTCTGAAGATTTTGAGGTCTGAAAATCAAATGTATGTCATTATTTACTGACTACCAATCTGAGATCATCCCACTGATTTGCCATGGCAATAGGGGGGCAGGCAGAAAATATGAGCCAATTACTTGGACATTCTGAAAGGATGCATACAGTTGTGAGGTATGATTATGATTAGGACCAACTATCCCCCTTCTACCTGTATCTATTGGAGTCCCTCAAGGCTCCATGCTTGGTCCCTTACTATTCTCCATATTTGCAAATCAGATAGCTGCTTCCTTTCCTTCTGCCTCTATAGTGCAATATGCTGATGACACTACTATAATTTGTGCTACCCCTACCATAAGCAAGCTACAAACAATAGCACAATGCAACTTCACTCTGGCTGAAGCATGGTTTTCTACCATAAAACTTTTACTCAATCCCAAAAAAACAAACTAATTCTCTTCAGCCCAGGTAGATCCCCTGCACTGAACGACTTCATCATTAACTCCAAGGACAATACCTCAATCACCCCAACAGCACATACTTAAATCCTAGGAGTAGTAATCGATAACAAACTCAAATCTGATATTAACATAGCTGAAACAATCAAAAAAGTTCACAAAAAGCTAGGTCTCTTGTATAGGAATAAGCAATTCATGACCAATTATACCAAAGCCACCATTGCCAGAACCTACCTATTATCCACCCTACTGTATGCCTCACCAATTCTGACTAATCTTCGCCACAGCGAACAAAGCAAAATGGCCTCTTGCTACAACAAGATTGCCAAATTTGCCACAGTTGCCTCTAATAGAGCCCACTACTGTCTTTCCCTCAAATAGCTCAACTGGCTTGAGCTGCCTCAATTACTTCTTATCACTCAACTCTCCAAAGCCTACAAACTATATTACCTCCCAAATAAAATCCCCATTTTACAAGAACTAATATAACCCTATACCACAACCCGAGCCTTAAGGTCAACAGACTAAAATCACATAAATGTCATCAAATATAGGAATGAGGCTGTCGAATCTCTTTTTGCCTGCTCTATAGCAAAAGTCTGGAACTCACATCCAAAACACATAACTTCTACAGGTTCTGCTCCACAATTTAAAAAACTACTCAAAACCCACTACTTTAACAACTGGCTATGCCCATGTGACTCCCCAGGCTAATCCACTACATTTGCAGTGATACAATGATTCTACTAAGGATCGCCTAATACTGCCTAACCTCTGTATATTAATTCTTAACTAATGATGTTCTATTCTGTTCGTATCTACTTATTCATCTCTGAAGACAGTTAAACATTTACCTACATACAAGTGGTATGCTTCTGGAATACATTAATTGTATCTATACATATATCTGTGAAGAAATGTAAAATATGTTCTTGTATAATATTGTATGCATTTAGGAGAAAGTGTTGTAATTCATAAAATTGTTATTTGTTAGATTGTTTTTTAAGTGGAGCTTTTCTCCCCAGGCCTCTGCTGATTTCCCGGTCAACAAATGTAAAATAAATAAAATAAATTATGCATACAGCTTACTACCACTCCCAAGATTCGAACCATGGCTGCATGTGATACAAATACAACAATTTAAGTGTCAGCAGAGTGTGCTGTTTGAATATTGCTGTCTATCTTTTCAGTGTTTTCTGTATAAGTTTCTCGTGGTTGTACAATCTGACGTAATTACAACAGTCTCATACAGACATTCCTAGACATATTTTTATGTAGCACAGTGTGAGAAATAGTGGTTGACAACAGTACTATTCTGATATGAGATGTTACTGAATGCTGCATGTCAGCCATACAATACCAGAGTAAACACTACCAGTCCAGGATTTCAATCTTTATTGGCAGACACAGTTTTCTTATCTGACAGACCTGTGGAGGGAATGTTTGTTAACGCCACCTGTTTCCACACATTTTTCCAGATTCTGAGTTAATATTATGCACATGGCTCTCAATCTGTTAATGCACACACTCTGGTCATAACTTGACAACGTGGGGCTAGAAATAGGGACATATTTTGAATACTTCTCTCATAAACTTGGAGAGTTGCTAGAGTGACAGGTTTGTTTTCATATACATTTTCTGAAGGTTTTGAGGTCTGAAAATCAGATGTTTGTCATTATTTGCTGACTAAAATTCTGAGATCATCCCACTGATTTGCCAGGGGGACAGGGTAACAGGCAGGAAATATGAGCCAATTATCTGGACATTCTGAACAAATGTATACAGCTGAGAGGTATGATTATGCATACAGCTTATTACCACTCCCAGTATTCGAACCATGGCTGTGTCTGACAAAAATACAACAATTTAAGTTTCAGCAGAGTATGCTGTTTGAATACTGCTGACTATCTCTTTAGTGTTTTCTGTCTAAGTTTCTCTCAGTTGTACAATCTGACCTTGGCAATGGTGGGGGGCTGTGTGGCCAGACATTCCTAGACATTTTTATTATGTAGCACAGTGTGGGTAACAGTGGTTAATACAACATTACTATTCAGAGAATGCAACACTAAAAATGCCATACAATAACAGAGTAAACATAACCAGTCCAGGATTTAGATTTATTGCCAGGCAGTTACAGTTTTATTTAAATACGACTTATATGGGACTATTACTGTTATATTGTTTGGTTTATTCAGTACAACCCAAACACAAAACAGTTTTTATACTGGCAGCTGACTTTCTACTACTTTTATATTTATTTGGTATGACTACTACAAGCACGATTGTTTCTCACCAGCCTCACGACAGCCTTTGCAGCCTACCAGCATGGGCTTCCTGATTCACAGCCCACTCAGCTGCAACTGTAAGGGAAATTGAGAAATATTTAGCCATACCTATCCATCATATACACAGGCTAGACATTATTAAACAGTTACTGGTAAGAGTACTTACACAGTGCTAGGACATCGCCCCACTGCCTTGATTCTTGGACCCACTGGTCCAAGAGCTCCCTCTTCTTCTGTTTCAAGTCGGCATAGTGGTGCCTGACCTGCTCACCAGTCTGATGGATACTAGTGGCACTGATGAGGTCACAGGCGAGATGGTTCCTAGCTTCTGCTTTATATTGGAAGCCTTGGTATTGGCCCTGCAGCAGTCTCTCATCATGTTTTTTTTACCAGGAGTCCTACCATGACCTTGGACTCCTGGATGCCCCAGCGCTGCGCAAGGAAATGCATGCTCTCTCCAACTCCAGCCATTCTGCCTACAATGGGAAGCTGCAACCAGTTGTGAGCTGCATTCCCACCTGTGGGGTTTAAATACGGCTGATTTCCCACTCTTTGCCATGATTGGGCAGTTTTGAATATGCTGAGCTAAGCTAAGCTACAGGCAAACCTGCTTAGCTAAGGTTGACATTGCTTAAAGGGGCAGGTTCAGCACTGCTTACCAATGGGCAAATCCATTTAGCTGGGCTACTCATTGCTAAGCAGTCATATTTACACAATTCGTACACCTGGTAAGCAGAGCTTCATAGGTTCATAGGTTCATAGGTTCATACTAGGCTATCTGCCCAAGGGCATTTATAAGCCTAGCCCATAGTTATGTGGCTTTCGCCACCCCTTTAGTTTGAATAAAAACTATGCCTATTATTTTGCTGTGCCTCTGTCAAGCAGTGACACTGAAGTAATCCCTGGGGTATATCTGCGATCTCCCATCCATTGGTCAAGATTCCTCTTGAACAAGGCCAGCGAGGTGCTTTGCCTCACATGTACCAGGATTTTGTTCCACAGCATAGGGGGTCTCTGGGTGATGAATCTGTCCCTCCAGCACGTTCTATTTATAACCGTGTCAAGGTTTAAGTCTCCCGCCCTTGTGGTTCTGAGGGATCTAGATTTTTGAGGTGAAGCATATTCATCAAATCTGGGTTTGACATGGCCTTATATGTCAGGCACAGGTCACCTCTGAGCAAGCGGTATGAGACTGAATAGAGCTGGAGTTCTTTCAGTCGGGCAGCATAAGACATATTTTTGAGAGCCTTTATCCTTTTCGTTAGGAACTTTTGGGGCCTTTCAAGCTGCAGCAGGTGTCTGGTCAGATACATTCAACGGGCATTGTACTCAATCATAGGTCTAATGAGTGATGAGCACAGGGGACGATGACCTCCCTTGATCTAGATGTGAATCCCTTCATGATCAGGTGGGCGATATAGAAGGTTTTCCTAACTACTTTAGCAACATGAGTGTCAACGAAGGCTACTGTCAACCTGGGTCCCCAGATCCCTGATGACTTTTCTGTGCTCAGTGGATTGCCACCTATATGGTAGCTAGGGTAACCTTGTTTTTCCGAGGGGTATGACTATGCATTTTTGGCTTAACTTCAGCCCATCGCTCTGCCACCTGTTATCTGTTTCTGTGAGGCCCTTCTGGTGGATATCTGTGTCACTCGTGTTTTCGACTATGGCCCAGTTTGCAGTCATCTGCAAACTTTGTCAGCCATAACCCTCCTGTGTTTGCTTGTACTTCAGAAAAGTAGATACCGAACAAGAGTGGACCCAGGACTGAGCCCTGTGGGACACCACTTGTGACAGGCTTTGAGTCTGACATGGCTCCAGCAACTCTGACCCTGTGGGTTCTGTCACTTAGCCAGTTTGCAACCCATCTTGTGATGTATGGGTTTACATTCAAGCTGATGAGTTTTTCGATGATACCTGAGTGGGGTATTGTGTCGAAGGCCTTCACCAGGTCGAGGTAGGCTGCCTTTCCTTCATCAATGGCCTTGGTGACTGTCTCGAAAAAGTCAACCAAGTTTAAGAGGCAGGATCTGCCTTTGACAAAGCCAAACTGGGTTGGATCCAAAGTCTGCAAGTTCCCTATGTCTTTATTTATGAGTTCCATTATGATCCTCTCCATGGCTTTGCAGATAAGGCTTGTCAAGCTAATGGGGCGGTAATTTCCAGGGTCGGTGGAGGCACCGCCCTTATGAAGTGGGACCACAGTCGCCGTGCGCCACTCCTTGGGTATGTATTCATTATTCATTACATATTAAAAATTTGTTTACTGTCCCTGACATCCCCCAATGTGCTTTCATTACATTTATTCATGAGTGACTATACTGTATGGGGCACTTGTGTTTATATGGGGATTTAACAACTTTATTAAACTGACACCTCACATCTGGACATAATGTTTTAACAGATATATGTTATCTAATAGGAAATACAAAAAAAATTGTTTATGCATTTTTGTCACATTTAAAATGGAAATTGGTTATAGTGGAGATTGAACTGGGAATGGCTGCTTGCAAAGCATATGCTCTAACCACTACACTACTGCAATACTGCTTATGTTGGATGTCTCTTGCTATTTAACTTCTTGCGCTGTTTAAGCTGGACTAAGCGTAGCTAAACAACGGGCACTCCTGTGCAGCTATGCTTAAACTTTATGCATTTATAAGAAAAAAAGAAGTTTTGCTGTGTTATTTTATCTATACCCTTCAGAATACCCCTTCTAATGCTAAACCCTGTACTTTTATCAACTTTTTGCTTTGTGGTGGTGGGACATTTGTCCCTTTTGCCTTTCCATTTTTGTTTTCCTGACCAGTTGGGGGTGTTATGAGCATTCTTGCTCATTTTAATTGATGAAAGGCAATTCTAGAGTGCAGGGGCATGTGTATTATGAGAGCTGTGCTCTCAGACACACCCCTTGCACTCGTACACAGCTCCGTGTCCATTTAACAGTACAGGCAGCGCGCCTTCATGAATATGCAAGGTGTGATGCCGTGCTGTATAGGAACAGTCCTTGCCGTGCAGGAATAACTTTTTCCTGCATGGCTGCTTGCTGAATCCCAGGGATACTTTTTACATACAGACCCATTTTTAAATGCTTGACAGTCTGTAAGTTATTTTAGCCTGGTTAGGGAACAAAATCTTCTTGTCGGCTGAAGACATGTATATCACTCTGACGTGTTTGGTGGACTTTGGTGATGTACAACTACTCTTTGTATTTTAGACCCATGCTTTGTAAAAATGATGGTCTAGTTATATATACTACAATGAATATACTGAGCTTCATCTTTCATTTTTTTCTTACTAAATAACTACTTTATTTACCACCTTTTATTTTGAATAAGCCTAAGTATCTAGAACTCTTCTTATTTACAATATATATATATATATATATATAACAAAACATTTTTTTAATGCTTCAATGTCAAGGTATGACTCATCAAGCCAGATTAGCACTTTGTTGCAGCTCTAATTAACACAAATCAAAGATGGCTAATCAGATCAATTTCTGCTTAAATTATTTAATGGGATAGGCAAATTTATGAAAACTGGCAAATTTGTAATACAGTCCCGTAACTTTCCTTATCAACGCTTAATTAATGCCTAATTTATTTAGAATCTAATTCAACACAGACTGAGGCAACTGACATTAATGTAAATTCTTTGAGAAAAAAAGGTCTTATGTATCATTATATATTAGTTAGACTAGATAAATGCTTATTTTATGCTATGATCAAGGAATAAAAGCATTTAAAATGAAATATCTGGTTAACACACACACACACACACACACACACACACACACACACACACACACACACACACACACACACACACACACACACACACACACACACACACACACACACACACACACACACAGCCTAATCATTGATCATACCATTTAAATATTAACCAAAAAAAATATCTTTCTTCCTTTACCCCCTCCTCCCCTGTCTACCTGCCAATGCTGTGAACTTAAGCCCACAATACATTTTATTTTTTCTCAATAGTCATAATCTGTAAGTTGCCAGTTTCATCTTCAGATTTTATTGTGTTACTGAGCAAACAGAGAAATGTTATTTTCTATATACTTAGACTGACAATGAATTCATAGGATCATTGGTATACTAATAATATGGATATAGATCATTCTAGTATAGTCACAGCATACTTTTAGTGGTTAAGGTAAATTAGCTCCCTATGGAAAGAAGATCACTTGCATTGATGTCAGGTGTGATTTTGCAGTTTAGCTGTCAAATCACTGAGGATGGCTTTGACAGTTGTCATGGTGGTACTCTGCTTAATACACAGAGGCAGTTTATTCTTAACACGGGGGATGCACTGGATAACCATCTTATCTTAAAAGTCAGTGTTGTGACCTTATGCTGGATTTCTGTTTATTTGTTCTTGTTTTTAAGGACCGGGTATCCTGCACTGTATTTGATTTTCCAGTAGTCTAGCTATAGGATTAAGTCCTGTTTTCCCTCTGGTGAGGCATCTTAAATATATGATTGTTATTAGCTGTTGTGCTTTTTGAGCTACTTTTTAATCCATTCACAATGTCTTAAATTTGTTTTTCCTGTACAATTCATAGCTTATTTGATATGAGCTACAACTCAATCAGACAAATGAACCTTTGTGTGACTTACAGCAACTTATTGTGAACTTGTACCATGCCCAAGAGCAGCTGAAATAAGTGATTTCTGTTTTATTGGCTCTTACTTTTCAGAACTGCCCAAGACAGCACTTACGTTTGTTTTAAAATAGTTTATCTGCAGAATTAAATTCTGCTTTTTCTTTGGTAAGAGAAGAGAAAACCAAGCTGGTTCAAGATTACTGATTGCTTGAAGCATCTCAAAACTGTGATTGCTATAGGTCATTCTTCTCATTGAGCCTTTCTTAACCCTTTGTTTTTGTTTTAAATTCAGAATTCCTGCACAGGGATGCACTGTGCTCAGTGAGTTTGGAACAGGCATACTAAAGATTCTGGTGATACAATTCATTTACTGATCTATTATCTTCATCCATAGGTTCTTCTTACTAAGTCAGTATCTTTGAATGGTTCCATCAAGTCACACTGGGTGTAATCTGTTACAATGCTTAGCTAGTGAGCAGCCATTAGCTAGGATTAGCTTCAGTTATGTTTGTGGACTGTACATCACTGGCTTGTCTGCCAATAAGCTCCTGTTATTTGCATAGAGTTCTACTGGTGCCTGTATTTATTAAAGTGATTTGCTGCTGATACTTGTTTTTACTAACTTCATCTACTAAACTACAAACATTTTCAGTGTCTTTCCAAAAATATAATTACTTTGAGTGCCTGGGTTATTGCATTTATTAAGGTGATTCACTGTTGAGACCAGATAGGGTTACAGTGTGCTGTCTTTGGGTTGCCAGGATCTTTGACATTATAAAGATTTGAATGTATATTTCATCAGACAGACATGACTATGGCATAGTGCTGGTCCATGTGTGATGAATGAACTTTGGGCAGAAAATTCTAGGGGATATGCAGAGATATGTCATAACTTTTTATGCATGTAAAAATTACAGGAACGATAATCCCCAGGATTCAGCAAGCTCTGTACTGTGTGCAGGAATAGTGCTAGAGCTGCTGCATGCAATATGGCCAACATCCAGGAATGAACTCCCGGGATGTGGATGAACGCTTCTACACTATTCCTGCACAGACACCCCTGCTATATGCTAATTACCCCATTTGCAGATGAAAACCATGCAAATGAGGTAAATTAGTGGTCTGGGAAGCAGGCAGGTGTCTGTGCAGGAATATTGTAACCTGCAGAAATGTATTCGGTTACTAACCGAATACATTTCTGCAAACTACAAAATGGAGGCATGACAGCTGCAAAGAAAGAATGTATTCGATGGAGTAGGGATGCCACTGGCCAAATATATAGCCATTGCCATGATAAATAATTGCAAAATTATAAAAAAAAATAACTCTTATTTTTGGCAGTTTCAGCTGTTTAAGCATAGGGCAGCAGTGCACAAATGAGATTGGCCCAAAAATAAGAAAAAAAGTTGGAAATAAGCTTTTAAACCCAAATCAGCATTTTGCCATGACAGTCAATGGCGTGCATAAGACAACAATACCATGGAATAGTGGTTGCTAAGGGGGAAGGCTGAGTGTGAGTGTGGTAACTATGAATTAGCATTCTGGTTTAGCAAATGAGGGGATTGATACTGACTCACAGATTTCCTCTCAGTGTTAGCTTGCACCCAACCTTGTAGGTGCAGTAACACTATGGTATAGTTATAAGAGGTAGATGACCACATAAGGTGGAGTGTCATGCATGCTGTAAGCTTATTGGATCTCTGTGGCCTGTGTTTCCCCTTAGCTAAGCACTGCTAAGGAAGGAAGTGTGTTTGAGGCTGCCTAGCAATGTTTTCATCGCCTAAACTGTAGCTGGCAGGTGAAATGTATCAGAATCAGCCAATTACTCATGGAACAGCCTAGCACACTACTATAAACTATGCAAACACCTTCCAGTCTGTTTTTTCCCACAAACTCTACACTACTGGTGTACACAGAGGAGGAAATTTTACCTGACAAAACTAACAAAATGTTAGGGGCTGCTGTTGCTCTCATACATCAGTATGTGCAAGAGACTGATGGTGGTGAGGATGTGAATGCCGACAACCAACCCACAGTGAGGAAAAGAAGAAGAGTGTACAAACCCAGGGTAACCTACCAGGTATACATGAGCTGGAGATAGTGGAGTGCTACAGGGTGGACAGGGACATTCTACAGCAAATTGTTGAGCTGTGCTGGCCACACCTCACACTCAGAACCAACAGAGGGGAACCCATCCCAGTGGATACCAAGGTATGTGTAGGCTTAAGAATACTAGCCACAGGTACCTTCCAAAGGCCAACTGGGGATATCATGGGGATCTCACATGCATCAGCATCCAGCCAATTCCTGGATACCATGTCAGCACATGCCGGTGAGCACATATATTTCCTCAACAACAGTGAGACATTGACCAGCAATATGCATCTCCCACCAAATAGCAGAATACCGTGAGGTAGTGAGTGCTATAGAGTGCATGGACATACACATCAAAGCAACACCTGGTGAGCAAGGTAGGGTCTACATAAACTGCAAGGGCTTCCCCTCCATCAACTGCCAGGTCATGTGTGATGCCCAGGGCATTATCTTGAAATGTGTGTGCTGGTAGCCCTGGAAGCTATCATGACTCCCACATCTGGCATATGAGACAGCTGTACCAGTCATTTGCCACTGGGGACATCCCATATGGCCATCTAGTGGGGGATGCTGATTACACACTGGAGCCGTGGATGATGACACCCCTCAGAAATGCACACACACACCCAAACAAGAACTCCATAATGAGGCACATGCACAAACCAGAATCATACTAGAGCGTGTGTTTGGGATGCTGAAGTCACAGTTCTGCTGCCTTGACATATCCGGTTGAGCCTTGCAGTACTCTCCAGCTACAAGTACACAAATGTTCATATTATGCGCCATGCTACACAATATGATCCTGTGGAAACAGCTGCAACAGGAACAGCATGGGGCAAGGCCACACAGCCCCCCACCATTGCCAAGGCCATCACAGGCACAGAGGGACTCGGAGGAGGAACTACCTGAGCCTGCCCATGTAGGCAGAATGTGGTGCCCAGTATTCCCAGGCCTTGGCAAAGAGACAATGCATAGCACATACATTGACATGGTAGGGACCCAGGGAATGACACCTCTCTCTGACTGGCACATACAATAAAAGGGATGCCAAACATGACACTACCTGTGCTTTACCATGTATAGGGAGTGTACTATGTGCATCTGACATAGTCAGCCCTCCAGCACCATCCTCAATACTGGCACAGCCACAAGGTATGTCAGTCTTACTATCAATTGCTGAATGGAGTAGTATGTTCTGATAGTTGTATCTATGGTATGGATGTGAGCATGCAAGGGAATTGGGTGACTGAATGGGATGGCAGCAGATAGTGGACACCTATATGGGCAGCATGAAATCCACAACTAATACTGCTGTCAACATACTAGGGAATACTAGACAAGGTGACAAATCCCACTGCCGTACATGTGGTGGCCCAAATGTGTGTCGATAGGACACACACATGGTTGTCAGTGCAGCTCACATACCCACCACCAGCCTCAGCCAGTAGGACAGATGTAGATGACCATAAAGAATGGCTGGGCTAAGGCCTCCAATTGATGGCAATGGTTAACAGCCCCCCTCCAGGCCTACACAGATAGACTACAACAGGTCTGGCAATTGTATGTCAGTTCTGATAGGTAAGTCTGAAACTGAAATGTAGGTCAATAAAACCTAAGATCTGTACTCCACTGATATGCCTACAGTCTGCATGATAGGTCAGGATACAAAATAAAATGAAAGCCAACAGAGTACATGAAATACCAGTAGAGTCAGAACAAATGTTTAAAGTCAACAGGTGTGCCCCACCCCATAATCCCACGTAGAAATCCAGTAACATGTAAGTGTGAGGTGTAATAACAGTGGAGCACCGATTACCCGAGCTGGCCCAATCTACAGGCTAGATTGTTGCATGTGTACAATATGCAGGGTCCATGTGTTAGGTTGTCATGTGTTCAATATTATGTGGAAGTGGTCAGCATGTAGGCATGGAAAGCTGTGTCTCTGTGGCCTATGAGCAGTACTGTGGATGACAGGCCATTTTCTGAGAACTGCAGTGCCAACCACAATGCTTCTCAACAATACCCATGTCAGCAGTCATCCATACTCACTGTCCAGATGTCAATATCTGTCACTGTCTGAAAGATGGGCATGCCATGAATATAGGCCCATACATACACACATTACACAGATGGAAGTACCCTAGACAGAGTGCATAAAATGTAACTGTCAACTGCACACAACTTTGGAATTGTACATACAGGTTAGCAGCACATTAGTTGTCTGTGTAGTATGGAATACTGATGTAGTCTGGAAAATCACTGGCAGACCACAAAAGGCACAGTTATGAAGTAATAAGAAACTGCATATGTCCCTGCACAAGGCAGCATAAGGGGAATGTCCCATGCATATCTGTGAATCAGCAGTAAGTAGCTTCCATATCACAGATGCAGTCAGCTCAACCCACCATCAGCCACAGGTTTATCACAGGTCATATCCTTGCTGTTGGGAATGAGTACAGTATGACCTCACTTGTGTATGGGAATACCTGGAGAATGTAGCATGCTGAAGAGGTGTCCTATGCAGGTGTGTCCCTATTAGTAAGCAGCACCCTGCATGCATACAGACCAGTGAGTCAATATGTACTGGAACTATTGCCATTAACACCTAAAACACTTACCCTGTCACCCCAGGAAAATCCACTGGTTCACAGCCTGGGAATGTAGGAGTGACTGAATGCACTAGCCTGCATTACTACTGAATGCACTAGCCTGCATTACTACCAAATGGCCTACAGTCCTCTGTCAAAGGACTGTGCCTCACCCGTAGTGCCAATGTCGCGTATCTCATGGGGTCCCAAATAACAAACTAACACAGTCAACAGAACACAAATGCAAGACCATATTGACAAATCCCAGTAGCATGCCCCCCATGTCCTACTGCATGGTGGGTTGAGCTGACGGCATCTGTGATATGGAAGCTACTTACAGCTGATTCACAGATATACATGGGACATTCCCCTTATGCTGTCCTGTTACTTCATAACTGTGCCTTTTGTGGTCTGCCAGTGATTGTCCAGACTACATCAGTATTCCATACTACACAGACAACTAATGTGCTGCTAACCTGTATGTACAATTCCAAAGTTGTGTGCAGTCGACAGTTACATTTTATGCACTCTGTCTAGGTTACTTCACTTCCTTCCCTACCCCACTTCAAACAAACACTCAAAATATACCTTAGAAAACACTGGCTATGCCCTTGCACTAACCCTGACTAACCCACTACCTCTGTGACTAAATTTCTCCTAACTCCACTCTAACTATAATTTAACACTCTTTACTGCAAACTTTACAAGAATAGCAAACCCGCATGCAGTTATGATCTACCTCGCATGGATATCTTTCCAATATGTTATAAATACTCTTATGCAACCATTCTCAGGAATTGTAAACCTGAAAAGTTTAATCTACCTCATGTGAATATCTTGCACTATATTATTGTTAATATTGCTTTGCAATATACTGTAAAATGTTTTGTATCTTCTGCTATGTTAACTTGACTGTAACCTTACAAACACTGTTTTGAATTTGTAACCTTATACATATTGGTATAATGGATCTGTCTTGGAGCTTTTCTCCCCGGACCTCTACTGAAAATGGACATATATCCAGTTGGACTAGCCCGGTCAACACATGTAAAATAAATAAAATAAATAAAAATGAACTGGGGGCCAATCAATAAATACTGCTGGGATGAATGGCCAACTATATGGATACTTCCCAGATATCACTCGTATAATGTTAGGACGAGGATAGAATAATGGATTGGGGGGGGGTGTAGATGCATGAACGTCATGGAGTGTGTGAAGTCTGAAACTCTGATGTGTGCCCATACTACCCCTGCCTGCAAACCCAGTAATGGGTGGCTACAAACCTGCTCGTAAACTACAATATGAAGCAGAACAGACCAGATATATGAACCCTGCCTCTGGGTAACCTGGGTGAATCTATACAGCTGACAGGTATGACCACAGCAGGATATGGCCATTATGTTAAGCTGATATATGTACAACAAGGGGATCCTCAGCCACCATACTACCAAGGTTCTGGACCATTTACACAGACCCATCAGCAAGTGTCAGTAGCTACCCCTCCAGAATGGCAGGAGTGTGCAAGATTGTGTGGGCTGCGGACCACAATACTGGACTCAGCTTTATTCATCTTGTATTTCCCAGTAAATAACTGTAAGCAAATAATTATATCTTTGAGTAGTTAATGACATAATACATCACAGTATAAAATAGCACATATGTCTGAATATCTCTGCTAACACCAGCCATGTAACACAAGCAGCACAGACAGCAATAGTTACAGTATCCCCTATCTGTCACCCATTGTGACTCCATATTGTCAACCTATCAACAGATATCCTGCATAAACAGGTTGCTAGCTGTAGGTTGAAAACACCAAATCCTGTAATGGAGTCCAACACTACCTGGAATGGATTCACACACTCAATACAGAAGGGCATACAGGGCATGCTCCTACACTTAGAGAAATGAAGCCCATGTCTAACAACACAGTGGACTATACATATCTGTCATTTGCAGATATCTGGGCACACACACCAAATTGTATACCATTTATGGTTCACACACACATCTGATAGGAATACTCACAGATATCCAAGGCCAACACACTATAATATGTCAAACATACACACAAATTAGTGTGAGGAAGAGAGCGACAGACAGTGACAGACAAAATTCCATTATAAGGCCTGTCCCACCCACTGCACATGCAATTGGCTGATATCGCATGATGTGCAGATGCTAATCACTGTAGACATCCCTTTTGGTAGCCCTCAGCCCTATAGTGTCTGTGGTGCTTATGATAACTGTGTAACACAATAGTAAAAACCAGTATTCATGTAGCATTTGTGTACTTAGTCCTGTCTAATGTAAAGTTGTGTGTGACTGTGTGTGTGTGTGTGTGTGTGTGTGTGTGTGTGTGTGTGTGTGTGTGTGTGTGTGTGTGTGTGTGTGTGTGTGTGTGTGTTTGTGTGTATGTGTGTGCATGTGTTTCTGGAGGAATGATTTATGGCCCATTCACACACACACTGCACTTCCCATTGCCCATGTTACCACTCCTGCTGATGTCAGTCACCTTGAAATAACCATTTGACTAAGTTTCACTCCTCCTAGCTTGGTGGTGCTTGCAATAACTGCATAATATGATAGTATAACAAACTAATTAGGTAGTAGTTCTAATCCTAGTCCTGGCCACTGTGAAAATGTGTTTGTGTGTGAGCCTTTGTTGACACCTGCTTTTGTGTTCATTCACACACACTGCATCCTCCTCTTTCCTCCTTCTCTTGTGCAGTTGATGTCATTCACCTTCTCAAAGATACCTTTGGACAACTCTGCAACATCTAACTGTGTATTGGCTTGTGTGTGATATAATACCAATACCATAGTATAGTTAATGTTGGCTGATCTGATCACTTACTGCATAAAAATGTGATGTGTGGTGTGTTGTGTTAGTTACACTTGTTTTCTTGTTTTTCATATACTATCCTCTTCCCTCATCCCTCCTTTAGCACTGCAGATGATGTCACTCACCTTCAAAAATACCTTTGGACAGCTGCTCAGCATATAACTGCTGTGGTGCTTGTGATAAATGTGTAATACCATAGTGCTGCAAAGTAGTTAGATAGGAGTTCTAATCCTGGTATTTGCAACTGTGAAAATGTGTGTGAGTCTTTGTTGACACCTGCTCACACCACACTCACACACTTTCAACTTCCCCAATTCCCCGCCTGCAGCACTGTCGCATACTGTTCACCACCTTCAATAGTGTCTTCTTCAACTCCCCTTCATAACTGTACTGGTAATTGTAGCATAAATACATAGTAACAAGCTAGTAGGTCTAGTGTTAGTGAGGAGTTAGTCCCTAGTCCTGGCAATGATTTTGTGGTATGTGACTTTGTGTTGTTGTTTGCTGCTTTGACGCATTTCACTTCTTACACCTTTCTCACCCTCCCTTAGCACCTGTAGCTGCACTAATTTACTACTGTAATACCTTTGGGCAGTTCATAACATATTACACTAGCTAGTAACTACCTGCGCATGGTAATAAGACTATGTGAAACTAGTCAGCTCTTTAGTGAAACTGCAAACCGTGAAAATGTCCTGTGAGTCTTTCCACTTGACACTTGCTCAGGTGTGCAGCAGGTCTTCACACCTTCACTTTACCTCTTTCCAGCACTTTAGCAGATGTCACTCACTCCAAAAGATGTAATAACTGCTTATTCTCTCCAAAAACTAACACCTTTGTTGTTTGAACTAACTAACACTGCTGTGGTGGTTGTATAACCAAGTAACTGTTTGAAACTCAGTGTGTGTGCATGTGTGTGTGGGTGGGTGTGTGTGTGGATTAGGGTGTTATGGGTGTTGCTACATTTTCATGTTTAACAAGCATTCTTTCCACATGTCACATTACAAGGCCAACAGTTGGCCAACAGTGTACATGTTGTTGTAGACAACAGTTGTTATACACAATACACAGCCAAACACCAATGTTACCCACAGATATAATAGAACGAATATACAAATTACCATAGATGTAATTCCTCTCTTCCTCTTTCTCTCTTTCTCTCTCCTTTCTCTCTTCCTCTCTTCTCTCTCTCTCTTCTCTCCCTCTCTCTCTCTCCTCTCTCTCCCTCTTCTGTATAGGATTATTCTTTCACCAGCCCCTCTGTGAGCATGGAATGCCTGTGTGGGTATCTCTCATGATGGCCTGTGCACCCTGTGCACATGATTGCTTCCTAATATTGCTAATATTATGTGGAATATTATTTGCATTCACCCTATAGCCAATAACATGGCTATTGTGGAATAAGTAAGCAGTCCAGGGAAGTGGCTCCTCTCCCATAGGAGCGGTTTCCTGTGATTGTGTGATGGGACACTGGGGAGACAGGACAAAAAACTGGAGGGGATGTTCCAGACATGGGGACAGAATGTAAGTATTGCTGTTCTACATTTGAAGTAAAGTTGGTTAAACAGGGTTTGTGTGGATATGGTTGTTCTGCATGATTTAAAGTCTCACATGATAGTGTTATGTGGTTGAGAAAACTCTCACCTGTAGGGCTTTCTGCAGACTGGCCAGAGTTTGGAGCCTGAGATTTGTTGTGTTACTTACACATTTTCTGTCTTCTTAAATGCAGTAGCATACTCTGATTAATGTACTCAGGAAATGGTAACATCCATGTGTGTTACTGACTTCATATCCATCAGAAGAGATATGTCACAATAAACCCTATTACACCAGCAATGTTCTCAGTTTATAACTGCAATATGTCAATATTGGCCCTCTGTTTGTGCATCTGTCCCCCAAGTCTATCACCCTTTGTTCATATGTTATGCAGTACGAGGTGTATATGTACAGTATACCATTATTTAATGACATAATTCCTGATATCAAGCCAGTGATATATCAGACTTCCAGACATGTAATGTATAGGAGGCCTAATAGTTGAGGACAAAACCTGGATATTCTGTGGTAGTCTGTAAAGTACTGAGGTCTGTGTGTATATATATATATATATATATATATATATATATATATTTTTTTTTTTTCCTTTTTTTATTTCTCTCTCTAGCTCTCTATCTCTCTCTCTCTCTCTCTCCACTACAGAGATTGAGCTGGTTTGAATAGGTTGCATCATGGCTTTTGTAGTTGATGCTCATGATCAGGTGATGGCCTCTGCACCAACTGGTGTTCCCCAGTTGCTAATTGCATGCAGGCAGCTGTGTAGTTCTTCCAATAGTAAATGTCATAGCAACCCTCTACTATAAATGACTACATCACATGGGCGTTGTCCCTTTACCTTTCCTGTATGAAGACATCCTTCCTGTGTGTGGGCAGCGGTGATAGAGACAGCAGGTAGCAATACCCCTTACAACAGGAGTTGCGGACACAAGCCAGCTACATGTCTGTATAAGGTTCCAGACCTAGGGACAGTGTGTGAGTATTGCTGTTAAATGCATTGAATACTGCTAGTTTTACAGGGTTTGCGTGTACATGCTAGGTTTGCATGGAATGCAGTCTGTCTGCATAGCTCTCAACTGTGGGCCTATCCATATGATGGCCGGAAGATTGGCTGTTATGTTTTGCC
>NC_056730.1:196631870-196639370 GCF_019279795.1 Protopterus annectens
GGCTCCCTTTTGAAATGTCAGAACTCAAAATACAGAGTGATGACAAGCTAAAAAAGACCAAAAAAGAGTGAATCTTGACAATCAAATTTCTTCTTTAACTTTTTTTTGCAGAAGATCAAGCCCCTGTACTCTCTGTTTTGAGGGAGCAAGCCCCACACATCCTTTTTTTTCTGTATGATTTATTGTAAATGTTATCTCTTTAACCATTTGTTTAGCTGCAAATGATAATCTCTTAATCTCTTAACTGTTTGTATGTAAAATTTACAAACTCACTCTGGAGCTTTTCTCCCTGGGTCTCCACTGAAAATGAGCCAAATGCTCAGCTGGACTAACCCGGTTAACAAATGTAAAATAAAATAAAAATAATATAAAATTTAAAAAAAAAAAAATATATATATATATATATATATATATATATATATATATATATATATATATATATATATATATATATATTTATAAACTCTGACATTGCCATACCTTGGAGAAGTGAGAATATTCTGAGAAATGCCTATCCTGGACTTAGTATGTAAGTCTAATTTTTGGCCATTCGGTATCTGCATTTTGGGACTCACTCAAGTGAATTCTGATTTTGTTATCTGTTTTTAAATGTTCGACTTAACTGGCCATCAGGTAACCCTAGCACATACTCCTTCCCCACTCCTCAATGGTATCTGTTAAAGATAATTAGTCCCACAACGCCTTTGGAGATTTAATTGTTGATGGGTGGACAATATACATCCCTGCAGAAAGGTAGTATGAAGTTTAATACCTGCAGTATGTGTGTTGCCCTCCAGGTGAAGCTGACAACTTGAGGTATTTTCAGCAGGCTTGCCAAGGCCTCAGCAGCGATTATGCTATGCCTGGAATGGATAATGAAATTCGTTAACAATAAATGGTTTCTAATCGTATTACCTATTCCTATAATAGTCGGCATACCTTGAAGTTTCTTTGTAAGCATTGAGAAGAACTGTTTGAGACATATCCTGTCCTTCAGAATATGTCATGTATGTGGCCAAAGATAATTGCCAGATTTGGAGTAGCAAATATGGGTGGGAAGGAGACTTTAGAATCCTTTACTAGTTTTGTCCATTATCTCCACTAGTTCATAAGTAAGTACTAGGCTAGCTGCCCTTGCAGGCCATTTTATGCCTATCCAATTTCCCTTTGGGTGCTTGAATTTTCCAACCCACCATCATATTTTTTGACATTCTGTTACTCAGAAACCAGCTACTAGGGAAGTTTGGGAACAGGACACCCAGATCACAGAAGCAGACAGGAGACTGTGTGCCCTTCTCTAACATAATTTAAATGAACTGCAAATATTTTGTCTTCACTTACTCAACTACTACCACACAGTTGAAGAAAATCTCGTATCTGGTTTTGAGATACATGGTATATGGAAATGACATTTGTCAGAATCAGAGAAAGTCACACATTGACATGTGGAACAGGAGTGCCTACCTCTGCAAACCATCTGACACTCACAGTCTTTCATCTAAAGTTTTGCAGACCAGGATTAATTTAGACCTCTGAATCTTTTGGCATTTGGGGATTCCTTCAGTATCAATGATATGAGTCAATTACATTTTAAGCAACAATACTAGTAAGTGATGCTTGATAGGATCTTAGGGAAATGCACAGAGACACTCTTAAAAATTGCTATGATAACAACTCAGTCTTTGCACAGAAAATCGACTTAGCAAAACAGAACAGAAATTAGCAGAACCAAATAATGCATTTGGTCATGTTATTAAATATATTCAGAAACATGCAAAAATTACAATAAAATAAAATAAATAAATAAGTAAACAAATGATGCAAGATTCAGTAACAACTCTGTATGTGCAGCAGGTGATACATGTTTTATAAACACATAAGCATAGAGCCACATCACCCTGGTTTGGAAGAACACAGACTCCTGCAATGATTAATGCATACAAAAGTGTAGAATAATTAGTGGAGAATAAAGAAAATTATAAGTAACTTTGCAGGTAGTCTTAGATCTGGGTTTATTTTAATAGGAGTCCAGAAAACTTTTCCCACCATAACACAATCCATTTTTCTCAACAGTCTGCTTAAAGCAGATTGCAAAATAACAATATAACACAGAACATAACTTGTATGGGTAATAAATGACACTTACCTTCTGAATCAATGTTGTTTAAGTCTGACTTAGAACTAGATCCCCATTTATATTTCTATACTGCCCTGCCTTCCACATTGTCTGACTGGGAAGTGTTGGCCTTTCACAATCCTTTAAGAAAGTCCACACTCGCAACAGGAGGTACAAAGAAATCCACTGAAAATCCAAAGCATCTTCCAGGAGGACCAGTGTAAAGTGTAGGAGTATCCACATCCAGTTAAAACCCAACAAAAATGTAATGCCAAAATACTGAGCAGAATGTTCTGAACAAGGGCTGTCCCTGATACCAAATCCATGATACGCATCACTCCTGGTGTTTCCCTTCAAATGTTTGCCTTCGAACCCACACAGTTAAACATGGATATGATGCTCAGACATGGTCCAGTGACTAACTTTTTATTCACACTGAACAAAATAAACAGATTATTATGAACTTAGTCCATAAACCACAGTAAATATTAATTTGTGTGTGTGTGTGTGTATATATCTATATATATATATATATATATATATATATATATATATATATCTATATATATATATATATATATATATATATATATATATATATATATATATGAAGTTACTAGGCTATGTTGTGTTGTTGTGTCTTTCGGCTTTTCCCGGTTAGGGCTCACCACAGTGGAACTCCGGTCAGCTAATGATTGGCAGTAGATTTTTACATGCCGAGTTGCCGGCCCTGATGCACAACCTTCAACAAAGGTATGCCCATTCACACATGTCTCCACACAGAAGACGCTCTAGCTAAGAATCGAACAGGACAACGTCTTACTATGAGGCGACAATGCTACCGCAGCACCACCACCGCAGTACACTAGGCTATTATATAAACCAAAAAAGGGACAACTAGTTGTACAGGAATGATATCAGCACATGACTTGCAAAAATATACGGTTGTCATAAATGCTAATGCAAGACCCAAGTTAAAGATCACTTTGCATTCATATTAAGAGCAAGAAAACAGGATTCTAGCTGGTATTGCTTGTTTAACCCACAGTTTATTAACTAAAAACAAAAAATGAGCTCAGACAAAGGAGTAAGCACCTGTTTTCTTGTTTTAGACAACAGTCTGTTTACCAAGTTGTATGCTGTTATCATTCTTGTACAAATACCTTTGCCTTGTTCGTTTTCTTGGTATGTTCTTCCCCTAAAGAAAATGTTTACTACCCTTTTTCCTCAGTACTAGATTTCATTGGCTGATTAAGTATATATGTATATATATATATTTTGTTAAACATATTAGCACTACAAGAGTTCAAGCAAATTGAGGATTTTGACATAGATATGTAAGAAGTGCAAACATATGACAGCTGACTGAGGAACTTATTTTACAGAATTATTAAGTTTATTTCTTGGCTAATGCATCTATAGTATGAACAGGCCTTTGTCATGACCTGTGTTTTACAGGGATATGCATTTGTTCCTGTTTCCCTTCATGTTTGCACATTATGTAAGAACTGCATAAACTGTGTTCTAAACAGAGTTTGCCTGGCAGACTAATACGTGTCTAGGCTTTGCCTGTAAGTTAAATAAGGCTGGGAGGTTGGGGTAAGTTGAGTGAGGTCACTAGGTAGGCAGGGATGGGGAGAGAGGTTATATAAGATTAGTTTAAGTGGGGGGTCTTCTTTGTGTTGGTAGGCAAGGCTGTGGCATCCAGGCAATCAGTTAGGTTTCTGTTTTAGAGTTAGAGGTATTTTCTTTCTAAAGAGGTTAAGTGTTGGGTTTTATTAGTGCCTTTCTTACTAAGTAAGTGTAGCTATGGTGGGGGGTAGTTATTTACATACTGGTAAGGTCAGATAGCAAGACTAAGATAGTTTCAGGCAGCAGGTACTTTTTTGTTGTAGTAGTTTTCTGTAATAATAAGATAGTAGTTTACTTGGGTGTTGTTGGATGGCCCCAAGTTATGGATGGAGTCTCTTGTTTCATTCACAACGATTTTTCTTTTGTGATCTAGGATGTGATTTGAGTATAGGAGATAGGTGCAGACTATAAAGTTTGTTTTATGTTGTGGTGTTTCAGGGGAGAACAGTTATTTCATCCTTTGCTTGGTACCAGGGTGTCAGGCATGAGAGCCATTTCCAGCAAGTGGATCAGTTGGTAATGCACTCTTTATCACTACACTAATCCCATTGGCTGTAAGGAGACGATAAGGGAAGGAGCTTTATGTTTTATTGCTCTAATTGCTCTAATGTTGAGCTCCTCAACTACATTTCCCAAAGTAAGTCATTCCTGGAGTAGTTTTTCCTGCAAGTAAGCAATGATTCCTTTTGTACTGGCTTTTCTCTCCAGATGTGCAGCCATTTATTTAGTATATAGATGTGAGGGAGTGAGGGAGTATGGGCAAAACTCTCCACCTGAGGGGTGCAGGGGGACTGCAAAAATAATGTTTTTTGTTTGTTTTGTGGGACTCTCTGATAGGAATCTTTCATAGGTGTAGTTCTTCTGGTTGAAACTTTTGGGAATTAAAACTTGAACCATAAGGGAAGAGTGTCTTTTTCTTACATGGTTTTGGTTCTTGGGCTATGGTCACTCATAACTCAAAGAATAATGAGATTTGGCACTTGCTGAGAACTTGTGCCACACCATGATGAGGCATCTAATATCAGCTTTGAGACAGGTGGCATACAACAAGCTTAATATGTTTTATATCACCATTCAGGGCTATTACAAATCCAGCAAATCTGACCAAGCTAATCTGCCTAACTTCATGGAGACATACTGCACTCTCTGTATGGTGTTCAATTTTCAACCCTTCCATTTGGCAATGATACAGACAGGGAGGTGTTTAGTATTTCTGTTAAGTTTTTCACTTTATGTACGTCTAATGTTTCTGGCAAGGGAACTGCTTTTTGTGGAATAATGCACATTATGCTGATCACAATGTACATTTACCTTTGTTGCTGATAAAAACTATATGGTGTTAATTTAAAGTGATTGTCATAGCTTTATTTTCGTGTCTGCACCTTGCTCAAGCTTATCCTTGCCTTAACATTTTAAGGGATATTGAAAATAACTTATGTTGTCATTTACTGGGTTGCTTAACATTACCGTCTCTGCAGTTTTGAGATTTGTGGCCAAGTTTACAGGAAGAACTGAGCAGAGATTTTTTTTATAACTTGGTAATGACAAAACCTGTAATTCCAAGCAGTTCTACAGAGAATGGGATGATTTGTTTGTCTAGGTCATTTGTAGGCTTGCAGACTCAAGTAATCTTCATACCTTATATAATGTTATCTTTGATTCAAAAAGTAAATTCAGAAGTTTAACAGTTTTCACACGCTTACTTATTTCTAGGAATTCTAATAGCCTTTACACTTCAGTTCAATAAACATGTCTATCAGATGAGCTATAAAAATTGTTGGGATTTCTTAACTATTTTCTCACTCCTTTCAAATTATCCCTGACATAACGGTCAATGATGCTGTATGCCAGCATGTAAGTCCTTGATGAATTGCTATTAAAACACCATAATTTGTTATATTCTTAGTGTAAGAAGGAATTAAATGGCCAGAGCTAACCCAACTAAAAGTGAACTATTTGCCATCTTGGTAAAAAACATAGTCAGTTATTTGCAGTGTTGCTGGCAGGGCGAAAAACAAAAATATCAGCATGTGAAGCAATACAGATGAAACTCAATTTCCAATTTTATTTTGCAGCATAATATTTACAGTTCTTGCTTGCTATGCTTATATTTTCTTTACAAAGATCTATAACTCACACGATTGTTTCAGAATGACCCACATCCTGTTAATGTTCTGAATAAGTGAATTACTGAGTCATGGCCTGTTGAAGAGAAAACTGGAAATTAGATATAGTACTACACTAGTAGAATGTAGGCCCTGCTATAGAGAAAGATGAACTGAAGATCTATCAGTCATTCCCGCTTACCTTACTATGATCACTGGGTTCACATTTTTCCCTAAATTTGTCCATCAAGCTACAGGGAAGATTAAAACAAACTACAGCAGACTAGTACCTACAACTAAAAACTGGCTCTAGGGATGACAAATGTCACCTTACTGCTGTGGAAGAAACAAAACTTTGTGTGGGGTGTTATAAAGCACCAACTATTTGTCTTGCCTCTACATATTTTGTGATTTCAGGAACTAGAGTTATTTGAAGAGAAGGAGGTTTCAAGCCACTCTGCTGACCTTCAGGAGAGCCTTTAGACTTGTGTGTAGAAACCTACAACTACCAATCTGCATAATTAACATTTGGAGTTTGTGCCCATATTTGCAATAGCTACCACAATAAAACTATGAGCTGCAAGAAAAGGAAGATGATGTTTGTGTGTGTGTATGTGTGTGTGTGTGTGTGTGTGTGTGTGTGTGTGTGTGTGTGTGTATATATATATATATATATATATATATATATAGAGAGAGAGAGAGAGAGAGCATGTTTTGGCATAGATGGTGTTCTTAGAGAATGTGCGTATCGTAAGAGGATACTACCTACTGATGCTGTAGTCATGTTCACACACTTCAACAAGCTAATCTGAAAATACTCTGAGAGGCATATTTTGGATAGTAGCTTCCCTGAGTGAAACTTGAGTAGTCAATTTGGAAAACTACTTTCGCACTTGTGTTAGTCATGACTCGTCCATAACAAAAGCTATGTTGAAAACAAAGATAACTACATGGTGCCAAAGCATTTTATGTCAACCCCAGTGATTCCTAAAGATTGTTAATACCAACATCCTGGAACAGTTGGTAGATTCCCCTACCAGAGTTACAAACACCCTAGACCTTGTACTCAAGAACACTGGGGGGCAAATGTTCCTCCCCCAAGGTAATATCTCCACTCGTCAAATATAACCATAGAGAAGTATTACTTGAAATAAAAATTAAATCTGGGGATCCAGCGAAACCAAAAACTTGTAGGATCTGTTCCAAGACTAACCTCTCTCTACTAAGCAACACTCTGGCTAAATTCCAAGTAACCTCCACTAAACATCATAGAATATACTGAGCTATTTACAAAATCTCTGAATAGCCATACTGACAGTTCTATAAAGTGAGCTGTGTTCACTCGTATTAAGAATAAAACAAAGTTAAAAGACAAGCCACCTTGGTGGAATCACAGTATCAATTGATTATATAACAAAGGAAAACAAAACCTTGGCCAAGTGTAGGAGGAACAAAGCCATACATACTAAAATCCTCCTGACCAATCTAAATGCCAGATAAGAGGGTTAATACTTCAAAGGCTACATTTAAAGAAAAAAATAGCTTCTCAGGCAAAGAACAACCACAAAGCTTTCTACAGCTATGTCCGTATCCTCAGAGGAATTACTCAATGTGCAGAACTTATTGTAAATGGCATCACCCACACTG
>NC_056730.1:196961870-197021870 GCF_019279795.1 Protopterus annectens
AGATTCCTCAGAAAACATTTCTCCTATCCCATTTTGTCTGATCATACATTATAGACTGATGGCTTTAATCTGAACAGTGTCAAGAGTATCCTAAGTTGATTAACAACTGTAAACAAATGAGGCATTTTAGAAACCATTATTAACTTTAAGAAGCTATGTCTGCCTAGACCAACTATAAATCCATACATAAACAAAAATGTAATTCTCAATGTGCTTCAGATTTTAAAACAGCCAAGATTTGGACTGACAAAATGCAACGTGTATACGAGTGGCAGGATATCAGTATCCACTGTGGTTATAAATATATGAAACAATATTAGAAAAGCAGAAGGAAAAAGCAATGTTGATAAAGACAAGATTGAAGTGTTCAAGGGAAATATGCTTATATAAAAAATCTGTAGTACAGCATAAGCATAATAATTCCACTATGAAGGAGAAAGTTAATGAGAAGACAAAAACAATAGGAAATAGAAAACATGGAGCAGCTTAAATGACATGAACAGGATTACATCAATGCATTCAATAGCCAAATGGGGAAAACAACAAAACACTGATGTGATTTACGTAACCGGGGCAAAGATGAAGAAGGAAGTATAGTCAATGTGCAACATCGGTTTTAAATTATGATCACTTTCATGCAAATGGCTATGCTGACCTTGCGCAATGAAAGAAACACAAGCTGTGGTCATAAATTTTCTCTCTGTCTGTATCTCATTTCCTACCACTGGTCATCTTGTAGTACCACAGGACTCATTGGGATTTTGTATTATTAGCAGGCTGTGTTGCCCTTCCTTGTGTGTCAATCACCCTTCTATGTTAGTTGTTCACTCTTCTCCATCAAGAGTTGTTCGCAGTGTGTGTGTGTGTGTGTGTGTGTGTGTGTGTGTGTGTGTGTGTGTGTGTGTGTGTGTGTGTGTGTGTGTGTGTGTGTGTATATATGTTTTCCTCTCCATTGTGAACCACATTTGTATCAGCCCCTTTCCTGTCAGTGTTTGTCTGTGATATATGTGTGCTTGCACCTGCTGCCATCTCTACATCTCCTTTCTACCCACAAGTCCCCCTTAATTCCACCCCTTCTAACTTTTTTTTAAAAAATAAAATAAGGGAACATGTCCTACAAAAACTAAATAAATAAAATACTCTCCTTCCCCCATCAGGATAAATACACGTCTTCCTTTCCCTCTGCCTCTGTATGTATCCCCCTGTTGGATTTTCTTCTTTTTTGAATGTTGTATGATCCCATTTCCTTCCCATTTATAGAATAAAACTTGTTGGCATTCTGCTATGCAGCCTCTAAATGGGCTCCTAGTTGTGGCCGTACAGCATAAATTAATAGCCATTAATTTGCTAGGTAGGCCATCTGGACAAGTAATCCCTTTATAGGGGAAAGGCAGGAGCAATGCCTGGTTAAGAGACTCATTCAAGATCACACAGTAGGAAGATGAGGGCTAAAAAAATTAAACTCTATACTGGTGGAATTACAGCTCATGGCCTTACCCTCTACACCACCTGCCATGCTTCAATGTATATGTCAATGCACGATGCATTATCAAACCACCGGCATGCAGGTGGTGGTCTCAGGTGACATAACCACTCACAGCAGAGTCTACTCTTTAGCATAGTGATTACCATTTGCATGGCTGCATGCCTTCATTATGTAGCACTGTCCCTGGCATATCTCTGCTATGTTGACACTTATGCATATGTAATCTCCACTGGTTGGCATTATGGAAACTTGCACATGCTTTATACCACACTGAGGTAGTGTTAGGATTCTTTTTTTCTTTGCAGAAAAATAAAATAGTTTTGATATTCAACAGATATGAATCATCATCATCATCATCACCAGCCCCCTTTTTCCCATTTTCTATGTGGGGTCAGGGAATCATGGTAACTGCCACCATTTCTCTTGATTTAATGCCACACTCCTGCCTTCTTCAACACTCATGCCTGGCTGTCCCAGATCTTCTTTCACACAATCCATCCAACTCTTTGCTGGACATCCTCATTTCCTTTTACCTTATTCCTGTCTGCCCCAAATCTTCTTCACCAGATTGTCTTCTGCTTTTCTGCATGTCCAAACCACCATAATCTGTTCTCTTTGATCTTTTATGCAATTGGAGAGCTACTTTAGATACTGATCTTACATCATCATTTCTTTGTCTGTCAAGCAGAGTGTATCCTAACACCCTTCTCAAGCACTTAATTTCCATCACCTCTAGCTTCTTCATCTACGCTGCCTTTACTGCCCAGGTTTCTGTGCAATACAGTAGTACTAGTCACACCACTGTCTTGTACATCTTACTTTTCAGTTTCTTTAGCATTCTTCTGTCATAGACTACACCTGACACTCTATGCCAATTAGCTGCAGCCCTTCTTATTCTAGCTTTGACCTCTTCATACAGACTTTCCTTCTCCTCAACCACCCCTCCCAGACACTTGAATCTATTTACCTCTACCATTATCTTCCCTTCTAGCTCAGTTCTCAGCTTCTTCTGATTCCCCCAGTTTGCTGCCATTACCACTGTCTTATATGTGCTTAGTTTCATCCCACGGGCCTTCAGTTTTGCATTCCATTGCTCTATACTTTGCTGGAGTCCTTGCTCAGAGTCTGCCTGTAATGCAACATCATCTGCATACAGCAACTTTGTTGATCTGTCCCCTCCAACCTGTTTGCTAATGTAGTCCATCACCAGTATGAACAGCAGTGGGCTCAGATCTGAACCATGGTGTGCACCCATTCCCACTGAGAACCCCTCTGTGAGGTTGAACACTATTCATACTTGAGTCATTGGGTCCTTGTAAATAGCCTGCACTAATTCTACCAATGTTTCTAGGACTTCGAACCATGACAGTACTGCCAAGATCAGCTTTCCTGGGATATGACCTTGTCATATGCTTTCCCAAAGTCTAGTCTCTTTCCTTATCTCTAGCTTCTTTTCAACTGTCTCACTGCAAACATCAGGTCAGTTGTGCTGCATCCTGATCTGAATCCGAACTGCTCATCTCCCATCTTACATTCTACTACTCTATGTATCAATTTATCAATCACCATCTCTAGAACTTTCATGCAATGTGAAAGGAGTTTGATGCCTCTATACAGACCACAGTTGTGCATGTCCCTTTGTTCTTGTACACACTGGCACGAGTATGCTTATTCTGCAGTCATCTGGGATATGCCTTTCTCCCCACACTGCTATGAATACCCTCAGGAGCCATTTCACCACTATCTCAACCAGCATCTTTATCACATCTGCTGTGACCTCATCTGATCCTGCTGCTTTCCCTGACCTCATTTTACTTAGTGCCGTTCTTACTTCTTCTAGGGTGGGCTCCTCTTCTTCTCTCATCGTAGGCTGTTGTGGTGCAGTACAGTTTGATATAAGAATCTAATGTATTAAAAGGAAAACAACAGAATAAAAATATTGTAATTCATGTAGATGGATGGGATCCATGCAATTATTTTGTACAGAGATTGCTATGTTACAGTTATTCAGAATATTTTGCTAGATGAAAGCAAACTGCATTACCAGGTATGTTTCTTGAGTTGTAAGCACAATAATACAGTCTGCTACAAGCACAACAAGATTACACAAAGATTCAGGGCCCTATTCCAAAAGACCTGACCACTTACACAGAGAACAGGTAATTTGGAATCTGGTCCCTGGTATAAGCCTGTTTATAGATAGGCCTTGCACCAAAGTAAGTCACTTACACTGAGAGCAAGTCTTTCAGAATTAGGGTAGACTAATACTGAGAGCAAATCTGTTGGAATCTGGCCCTCAGTTTTATATACCAAAGTTATGCTTAGTTCTTTTTGCACATTAGAAATATATTGGGAAGTGTTGTATTAGAGATACCCCATAATATTTTTTATTGTTTTATTTTTCTTTTTTTTTTCTAATGAATGTTTTAGTGAAACTAAAATATTTTTAAATGATATTCAAGAGTTCTCATTTTCACTGGTAAGTACTAGAGTTGCAGGTGTTTCTCATTTACTAAAATGAATGTAAATGCAATTTATACTAATATTCTGCATGATTATGGATTACAAGCACTGCAATAGTTACTTGGTAATTATTATAGCAATAACCCACGCCTGGGTGTGGGTAATGCTAAATTTACCCACAGTTGGCGTGGGTTGGTCCCGAGGCTTAGCCCGAGGACCAAACAAAGACCACCGGGGGTAAATTTACCATTACCCACACCCAGAAGTGGGTTATTGCTATTATACCATGACATTATTTAAGAAAAGAAACTGTTACTTTTCTTAAATAATGGCATAGTATAATGCCTGTTTACTGCCCTTCCGCAGATGTCTGGCATCCGGCAGTTCTGATGTACTGCGCCTGCGCAGTACATCAGAGTTGTGAGCAACGGAGAAAGCAAGATCTCCGTTGCTTTTTAATCTCGCTATGTTAAATGAGTTTAACATAGCGAGACAGTTTTAAAATAAGCAACGGACATCTCCGCTGCTTATTTTAAACTGTCTCGCCATGTTAAACTCATTTAACATAGCGAGACTAAAAGCAACGGAGATCTTGCTTTCTCCGTTGCTTTTTAAACACTGTTTTATGTTAAATGGGTTTAACATAGCGAGACAGCTTTAAAATAAGCAACGGAGATCTCCGTTGCTTATTTTAAAGCTGTCTCGCCATGTTAAACCCATTTAACATAGCAGACAGTGTTTAAACGAAGTTATACTAATGGAAAAAGTCCGGCGACGGACCTTTTCCATTAGTATAACTCGATTTACAACGGGCACGCTGGCCAATCAGCGTGCACGTTTTGGGGGGATCATGGTATAATCTGCAATTACTACTGTTTCATTGATGTTTTAATAGAATTATCTATTTTTATTTTGACATCCAATATTTTTTTTCTTTACAGGAAAAACTATTATCATTAATTGAAGATTATGCCCATAGATGGTGCTTGTTGTGTCTATTGACACATGTCCATATCTGGTGCAAAACTTGGAAAAACTTTTTTTTTCTAAATGCCTTCAGAAAAACATTATTTATTGTAAGCTTACTACCACTCTTCTAAAAGCAGAACTTGTGAATTTATAGCATTTTGATTTCATTCTGTTAGCATCACCTTTGTTAGTTTGCAAATATCATACAAGTACTATGATTTCTGATGTAGAAATGCTCAGCAGAAGACAGATTTCTCAAGAAGATTTGTAGTAAAAGCATTAATAATAATTTGTTAGAACTGATGCTGCCATCCAACATATATGAAGGGTAATTTTGTATGAGTCAATTTAAGCCAATATTAAAGAACACAACCAATCTGAAGAATAATGAGGTTCTATTCAGCAAAATAGAAAGTCTAATAAAAATGGAGTGTTAATTGCTGCCTAGCATGATTTTTATCCCTACAACAACAGTGTAATTAAAGTGTAATTAAAGGAAAAATAATGTATGCTCTAGAGCAAATTAAAATGTGGACCGCCTGCAATGGTAACAGCATTTCAACTTGAAGATGTGATGTCATCAGGCAAAGATTGTGGGGGAGTACCTCTGTTTTACTTATCAGTGTAACAGAGCTATTTGCTAAATGTGCATTAAGAATTAATTTCAGTGAGAAAAAATAACAGACCAAGTTATTCCACAAAAACGTTCAAGTGCCATGGATCCTCATCGTATCTATATGCAAAGTACCAAATTATTTTGACAACTTCCATGGAAAAAATAGTAATATTACAAAACTATAGTGACTTTAATATGAATTTTGGGGAAAAAAGCAATAGAATATTAGAAACCATAAAGGGTGTTAAAAGAGGCAATTTAAATAAACTTTGAGTAAACTTAATTTAGAAATATGACAGTATTGTAGATTTCTTTTCCAGGAGATAGTGATGTTTTAACAAATCTCTGTTAGATACAAGCAATGCTGCAAAACTGTTACATTTTGAAAGTCAGTGGCAATGCAGACTAGACATGAAAAAGGGACATGGGCTAAAATTCGTAAAACTTTGTCACATCACGCTAAGCAATTTTGCATGACAAGCTGTGATCCTCGGGTTGTGTGTGATTCAGTAAACACAACGATGTAATGTGTGCTCGGTTATATGCTAATGATCAGTTAATGATGTGCCACATATGTTAATGAGACAAAAAATATAGCAGAGTGATTTAAAAATGTTTAAAGATGCTGTACCTGCCTTAGCTCTGTACATGGTCAGATGATCATGTTCAGGAAATATAAGGTAGTGAACAGTGTTAGGTATCATCACAAGTATTGCAAACATGTATTTTCAAGAGGATCTCATAGCTGGTGCTGCAGGTGACAGTGTGTGATATCATCCCTCGAGGCATAGGGTGTTCTGACTGGGCTTAACATTTTATGACCTCCATGACAACAAAATAGAAGACGATTACCATATAGACAGGGACACAATGCAATAAATAATGGACATGTGTTGGCCTCAGACACAGTTGCATGAGAGTCATGGAGTACCATTTGTAGTGGTATGTGTTGCTTTATGTGTAATAGTTACAGGGACCTTTCAATGACCCACTGGTGAAACAGTGAAGGTATCTCAGAGATCTGCCTTGGAAATTGTTCCTAAGTACCCCAGAGAATAGTAGAGACACCACATGGCACTTTTATGCTATATAGCCCACTTATCTGAGGTACCATGGCCAACAGGCTGTAGCCCCATGGTAAAAAAGCCCCGCCAGATGAACTGGGAAAGAAGTACATGAACTGCAAAGGGAATGACTCCATCAAATATCAGGTAGTCTATAATTTAGTATTATCTACAGTTTCTAAATTTCCACGTATGGCACATCTGACCTTTATCAATGATTTGTGATGGTTGACTTCCCACAAGGGTGTCTTTTTGGTAGTGTTGGATATACCCTAGACTCCTAGCTTATGACATCAGTTAGAAATCCTCATAGCCAAAATGACTATGGCTACAACCATGCCCTAACACAAACTAGAAACATCAATGAATGTTTATTTGGGCTGTTGGAAATCATGCTGTCAATGCCTTGTTACTTTCAGTGGTGCTCTGCAGTATGACCCTGTCACGAGTGCAAAACTATTCAACATGTGTGCTATAATGCAAAATATTTTACTTAGGAAGCAGTTGTGCAGCCTCATGCAAAGACCACAGTTTGTAGCACAACAGATAGTATTTTCTGAGACAGAGGGGAAATCAGAGGACAAGCCAGCAGCAGGGGATTACCATGCCAGATGGAGGTGGGCAGAGAAAGCAGTAACACTAACAAAGAGGCACCAAATTACAGATAGCTTAACAAAATAACTATACATGAGCTAAGTAGATACATATGTTAAAAATTGCGTGTACGAAAACACTAGACTGTGCTTAACCATGCACAGGCTAGCCATGCTGTGCACTGGACATAGGCAACCTAAGTAACATGCACAAAGGCAGGCCACAGTTTTCATCATTTGTGCAGGTGAGAAAGAGTGCAGTGGTGCATGTCTTTCAAAAGGAAGTTTGTGCTTGGCAGTACTGAGGTAAATTAAAAAAAATCTTTTAGGGGAGGAGTCAGAACTGAAATGAGGGGATTACAGTCAGGGAGGACCAGGGCCAATGGAAGTGTGGCATATTCTTGGAGTTGTGGTGGTGTGTGTGTGTGTGTGTGTGTGTGTGTGTGTGTGTGTGTGTGTGTGTGTGTGTGTGTGTGTGTGTGTGTGAGTGTGTGCGTGCATGTGTGAGTGTGCGTGTGTGCACGTGGGCATGTATGTGCATGTGCGCGTGTGCGTGTGTGCGTGTGTGCATGTGTGCGTGCATGTGTGCGTGCATGTGTGTGTGTGTGTGTGTGTGTGTGTGTGTGTGTGTGTGTGTGTGCGTGTGCGTCTGCAGAGAAAAAGGATCAGCATGTGGTGTAGCACTGTACCATGGCCTACTGGACAGATCCAAAGCAAGTATAACAGGGGGCTGAGCTTCCTGTCCACCCACAAAAGCTAGTGCTGCCAGGAGTTTCACAGGCTGCCCCAGGACCTTGGCAAGATGTCATTTTGTTACCTGACCATGACCAACATCTGCTGGAGGATGTGGCAGCACAATGATGACCATGGCCATGACCATGGGGATGGTCTTTTTTTGGTGGTGAAACAGCTACAGTAGATGCTGTGTAAGCACTACCAGTGTGGGAGTGGGGTCTTGCTTTTTCACAATCCATTCAGCTTGATAGGTTCATAGGTGGGTACTAGGCTATCAGCCCAAAAGCATTTATAAGCCTAGCCAGAATGTGTTGGCTTTCGCTGTCCCCTTAGATTAGTTCCCTGTGCCTATGTCCAGCACAGCCACTGAAGTGATCCCCGAGGTAAACTTTCTGTTTCCCATCCACTCGTCAAGGTTTCTTTTGAAGAGTGTTAGCGAGGAGCTCTGCCTAATGTAGATTGGGATCTTGTTCCAAAGTATGGGAAGTCCCTGGGACAGGAATCTATCCCTCCAGCACATCCTATTTATTGTTGTGGTAAGGTTTAGATCCCTAGAACGTGTGGCTTGAGGGGATAAGGTTTTCTTTAGGTGGAGCACGTCCATCAATTCTGGGTTGGACATGTCCTTGTATGTCAGGCAGAGATCACCTCTGAGTAGATGGTTTGCAACTGAGTACAACTGGAGTTTCTTCAGTCGAGATGCATATGGCATCTGTTTGAGGCCATTGATCCTCTTGGTGAGGTACTTCTGTGGTCTTTCCAGCTGTTGCAGGTGTCTTGTAAGGTACATCCCAAATGGGGCATCGTACTCTAAGATGGGTCTGTTGAGTGATGAGTAGAGGGGCACAATGACCTCTTTTGATCTGGATGCAATCCCTTTTGTGATTAGGTGGGCCACGTAGAAGGATTTTCTAACCACTTTGGCAATGTGATTATCAAAGGTGAGATTACTATCTACTTGGGTCCCCAGATCCCTTATTACGTCTTCTGTATTTAGGGGACTGCTACCTATTGGTAGTTTGTGGGTACTTTGTTTTTTCCAATGGGGATTACTATGCACTTTTTGGCATTTAGCTTGAGGCCATTATTTTGACACCAGGTATCCATCTCAGTGAGACCCTTTTGGAGGATGTCAGTGTCAGCTGGAGAGTCAATTATAGCCCCTAGTTTACAGTCGTCTGCAAAGTTGGTCAGCCATAGTCCTCCTGTGCTTGCCTGTACCTCTGAAAAGTATATGCCGAACCGGAGGGGTCCCAGGACCGAGCCCTGGGGAACAATACTTGTAACCAGTTTAGAGACGGACCTAGCTCCCACAACTGTCACCATGTGGGTTCTGTCCATGAGCCAGTTGGCAACCCATCTTGTGACATAGGGGTTTATGTTCAGGCTGGTGAACTTGTCTATAATACCAGAATGGGGAATGGTGTTGAAGGTCTTAGCGAGGTCTAGGTAGGCTGTGTGTACCACATTTCCCTCATCTATAGCCCTGGTAACTGTCTCAAAGAAGTCCACCAGATTTAGTAGGCATGATCTGCCCTTAACAAAGCAAAACTGGATAGGGTCCAGAGTTTGGAGGGTCCCAATGTCTCTGTTAATGAGTTCCATGATGATGTGCTCCATAGCCTTGCAGACCAAGCTAGTCAGGCTTATAGGGTGATAGTCCCCAGGGTCTGTTGTGGCTACACCTTTGTGGAGCAGGATAACTGTTGCTGTGCACCACTCTATGGGTATGTAGCCTGTGGAGAGGCTGAGGTTGAACAGTGTGTTTAGGTGAGGGGGTTAGTTAGTCTTTGAGCTTGTGTAGGATGCAGCCTGGGACACTGTCTGGTCCCATTGTTGCTGAGTTTTTGGCTTTGGAGAGGGCAGTTTTAACCTGACTGTCTGTGATTTCAGGGACTCTACATTCTTCTGGTATGGTTATGGGTCCTTTTGGGGGTGAGATGGGGGTGAAGTTTGCACGGAATCTGTCTGCCAGAATGTTGGCGATATCGGTCGGTTCAGTGTATTTTGTGCCATTCTGCACTAACTCCGAGCAGATCTGAGCATTGCCACTTAGATTCTTGACATAGCTAAAGAATGCCTTGTGGTTATCTTTGGAGTCCTTGGCAATTTTTCTTTGAAAGCTCACCTTGGATGATTTTATGAGGGATCATAGTTTCTTGCTGATACTGATCAGGGATTTCTTCCCTTCTTTGGATTTTATTCTTTTCTGTACTAGTTTCCTCCTTCCATTGTATAGCTTGTTTATGGGAGGAGTCCACCAGACTGGTTTCCATTTCTTGGAGGAGTGATTCTTGGTTTTGCTTGGGATGGCATGATCAATGCATTCTTGTAGCTGCCTGTAGAATGCATTAGTAAAGGATTTTGCAGCTTGGACAGTGTTATCCTTTAACGTGGGGGCTTTGAAACTTTCCACTTTGGTCTTAAATAATGTGAAGTTTGCTTTTGAAAAGTTTTTCATGGTGGCTTTCTTGTCCGGAGGAGGGGGTGGAAAATGAATATCCAAAGTGATTTGTTTATGGTCAGATATAACCAGCGAGGGGTTGACATCTGGTGTGGAACACTGGTCACCCATGTTGATGATGACCAGGTCCAGTATGTTGTCACCTCTGGTGGGAGTGTTAACCAGTTGAACCAGGGTGTTTGAGTTTATAAATTCTAGGAAAAGTTGGGCAAGGGAGTTAGCACTTGAGTAGTTCTCCCAGTTAATGTTTAGGTAATTGCAATCACCCAATATTAGGGTCTTTGGTAAGACATTTATTTTTCCCAGTGCTTCCAGAAATGCGGAATGGGGGTCCTGGGACATGGTGGGTGATCTATAGCATGCTACAATTTGAATTGTGGTTTTGCCCATTGTTAGTTGCACGTGGATGATCTCTGATGCATCGTGCTGTGCCACTAACATAGAGGTGTGGGTATCATTGATGAATATGGATACGCCCCCGCCTTTTGTATTTCAGTTTGGGTTCTGTGGCCAAAATGTATGATATAAGTTGCAACCTGGTAGTGCTGGTGTGCTCTCTGGAGCCTTAAACCAGGTTTCTGTTACTGCACATATATCGATTTTCTCCATACTGAGGAGTGCCTCGAGTGCGTGCATTTTGAGGTTCAGAATTCTGGTATTGAGTAGCAAGTTTTTTGTTACTTGTGCTATTTATGGTGGTGGGTTTGTCTTTTGAGCCTTGCCTAAGAAAGGCACTATGGGGGTGGAAAGAGCCTTGGCAAGTATTTGAAATCCTAAGGGTGACAGGTGCAAGCCATCTCTAGTGAAGCAGTGTGGCTTGTCGAGCATGTCATCCCAGGCAGACAGACACTGGATCCCCTTTGAATGACACCAGAAACTTAGCCAACTGATGAAATTGAGATTTTTTTTTCTTTATACCATGGTATCATTCCTGGTGAGGGCAGGATGCTGCTCATGGTCAGGGTCATACCGGCCTGGGCTACATGTTCAGAGAGCTCTTCCATGCCTCTTTTCATATAGTCCAGGGAGGTACGGCTCAGGTCATTCACACCAACATGGACAATGAGAGAGTCATATTTGTACTTGTTCTGGAGTGACCTGAGTGCTTGTGTTATGTGGTGGATCCTGGCACCCGACATGCAGCTAACAGTAACCTTCTCTTTATTCAGCCTAGTGAGTGGGACATCAGTGTGCCTGACTATAGAGTTACCTATTACTAGTATGTTGGGTATGTTATTTTGCCTTAAGGGCTGTGATTGCATGGCAAACTGGTTTTGTGAAGTATGTGTTTCATGGTTTGTGTTGGGGGGTGGAGGTTGCTTGAATGTTTGCTTTGGAGGTCTCTGTTGGTTTTGCAGATTTTTATTTAGAGCCTCCGAGTATGTTTTCATGTATTTATGTGTGTTTTTTGCCGGTGCTGGTTTAATGGGTCTATATAAGACTGGTGGTGTGATGCAAGTATTTCCCTTCTCCTCTTGACTGTCTGATCAAGTCTTGGGTTGAGAGAGTTTAGCCTCTAGTTTGGCTGTATAACTGCATCTCTCGCATGTATTAGTGTTTGGTGGTAGGAGGAGGGGGTTGTCTGTATACATGAAGCAGTTGTAACATTGCCTCAAAATGCCCAGATTCACCAGTTGGACTGGAGAGTACACCTGAAACTGCCCTTTGGACATGCCTGGATAGCTACAGTGAACTGTTTTACTGGATGGCTGGTAAGGTCGAATAGAGAGTCTTGTCCTTCTGTACAGTACAAGAGGGTCTAGTGCTAGGGTTTAAAAGTGCTTGCTATAAGTTTTGAGCAAGTGTCAGGCTGAGAAATGAAAGGATTGAATGCTTAAGTTGAAAGTTTGTCTAGTTCCAAGGGAAAAATTGAGGAGGAGACTTTGTGGAGCGGGGAATAGTTTTATCCTAGCTAACCAGCGCTGCCCGGCGCGCAAAACCAGGCAAATATGGTATTTATAGCAGGGAAATGAAAGATATAGAAATTAGCCCAAAATGGCCAATAAACTACTAATTTCTGGGCTGAAACCACTCCTCCAGGGACAGATAGGCTGCTCAAAGCTCCCGTCTCTCACAGGTGAACAGAGAAACTTCCTTCTATCCAAGTAAGGTATGGGCAAACGCAGAGATCTGTAACACAGCCCTGAATTCAGCACTAACCTGAAAACTGGACTATACTAGCTTAGAAAGGTGAAAAAAAGTATATACATATATATATATTTTTTTTTCAGAAAATAAAGCAGATACACAAAAACAAACAGTTTAAAAGCACAGAAAAAGGATAATTATTGCTATATATCACAGATCAGAGTTGATGTAAATGCCCCCAGTAATAAAGTAGGAAGAAACACAAATACAGTAAAAGCAGATGAATAAAATGCAATTTATATATATATATATATATATATATATATATATATATATATATATATATATATATAAACAATAGAAAACAAACTGATTTAAACAAGTTGTCCAATTAACCAGAAAAAAGCTCAAAACTGAGCTCTGTTCCAGCATTCTTCAATCATCCAAGTTCTAACTGCACACCCCTGCTTACTAGGATGCAGGGGAACCTTCTCCAAAAAAAAGATGGCCTGGATCAGTACCTCAATTTATACAAACAAAGCTAGATTCAGCAGACCTGAATCTGTCTATGCTACAGCAACAAGGTGCACCAATTTCAGAAAGAAACATTTCAAATAAGCAGTCACAATAAGCCTGTGACCAGAAATTCCCAGCTCAGAAGGGCAGAATCCAGCCTCTCCTCCCAAAAGAGTGCAGACCACAAACCTTCTTAATGTAGAATAAATGGCCTGAAGCCCAAGTGTTTAAACCAGAACTAATACACTTTTAGAATAGCAGACACTGGGCCTTCAATCAGCAATTCCCAGCTTAGAAGGATGTAACCTACCTGTCCTGCCACAACAGTGCAGACCACAAACCTTCTTAATGTAAAACAGCCTGTATGAAGCCCAAGGTTTTGCTGAATTCTGGGCTGTGGTATAAGTTCCTGTGTTGTCCATATCCTTACTTGGATGGGAGGAAGCTTCTCTGTTCACCAGTGAGAGTGGGAAGCTTTGAGCAGCCTATCTGTCCCTGGAAGAGTGGCCTCAGACCAGCAAATAGTAGCTTATTGGTTGTTTTGGGCTAATTCCTATCTCTTTCAAGCTCCCTGCCTTAAAACCCACATTTGCATGGTTTTGCACATCACACAACGTTGTGCAACATCATGCAGTGCTGTTTAAGCAGTTTTAAAGTATTCATGGCTCCACAATGTCTGCTCTTCAATTTTTCCCTTAGAACTAGTCAAACTCTTAAAGCAAGCACTCAAACTTCCTTTTACAGTCCAGCACTTGCTCAAACTTCTCAAGTAAGCACTAACAAACTATAGCACTAGACCCCCTTATACTATTTAGAAGTACAAGGCTCCCTATTCGTCCCTTCTGGGCAATCAATAAACCAGTTCTTTAAACTATTCAGGCATGTCCAAAGGGCAGTTTCAGGTACACTCTCCAGTCAAGCTGGTGAATCTGGGAATCTTGAGGCAATGTTACAATTGCCTTATGTACACAGACAACCCTCTCCTCCTTCCAACAAACTCAAATATATGTGAGAGATGCAACTATACAGCCAAACTGGAGGCAGAGTTCTCTCAACCCAAGACTGGCATAGTCAGTCAGGAGGAGAAAGAAACCACTGGCACCATACAACCAGTCTCACATAGACCAATCATATCATCAAACAAGACACATAAACACGCAAAAACATAATTGGAGGCTCTAAATAAAAATTTTCCAAAGCAGCAGAGACCTCCAAAGCAGACATCCAAGAAACGGCTACCCCACAACAATATTCACGTATCACATACTTCACAAAGTCAGTGTGCCACACAGTTGCAGCCCTTAAGGTTAAATAACACACCAAATACACTAGTCATAGGAGACTCTATTGTCAGGCACACTGACATCCCGCTCACCAGACTGAATAAGGAGAAGGTCACTGTAAGCTGCCTGTTGGGTGCCAGGATCTGCCACATAACACAAGCACTCAGGTCACTCCAAAGCAAGTACAAATATGACTCTGTCATTGTCCATGTTGGTGTGAATGACCTGAGATGTACCTCCATGGACTACATGAAAAGAGACATAGAGGAGCTCTCTGATCATGTAGCCCAGGCCGGTATGACCCTGACTCTGAGTAGCATCTTGCCCTCACCAAAAATGATGCCACAGTATAAAGATAAAATGATCAATTTTAACAATTGGATAAGCTATTGGTGTCATTCAAAGGGGATCCAGTGTCTGTCAGCCTGGGATGACATGCTCGACAAGCCACGTTGCTTCGCTAGGGATGACTTGCACCTGTCACCCTTAGGCTTTTGAATACTGGCTAAGGCTCTTGCCACCCCCATAGTCCCATTTTTAGGCAAGGCTCAAAAGACAAACCCACGTCCATAGACAACACAAGAAACAAAAAAACTAAGGGTAATGCTACTCAACGCTAGAAGTCTAAACCCCAAGATGCACACACTCGGGACACTCCTCAGTATGGAGAAAATTGATATCTGTGCAGTAACAGAAACCTGGTTCAAGGCTCCAGAGAGCACCCCAGCACTACCAGGATATAACTCATACCATGCTTTTTGGCCCCAGAACTCGGACCGAAATACAAAAGGTGGGGGAGTATCTATTTTCATCAAGGATACCCACACCTCCAGGTTAGTGGCACTGCACGAGGCATTGGAGACCATCCATGTGCAACTAACAGTGAGCAAAACTGCTTGTCAGTTTGTAGCTTGCTACAGATCACCCACCTTGTCTCAGGAAGCCCACTCGGCATTCCTAAGAACATTGTAGATTGAACATTCCCAATGGTTCCTGGAGTTTATAAACTTAAATGCCATGGAACAACTGGTCACCACTCCCACAAGTGGGGACAACATATTGGACCTGGTCATCACCGACATGGGGGCTCAGTGTTCCATACCAGAAGTAAATCTCTCATTGGTAAGATCAGACCATAAACTAATCTCACTGGACATCCACATCCCGACCTCACCCCCAGCCAAGGAAACCACTGTGAAAAATTTCTCAAAAGCAAACTTCACACTTCTTAAGACCAAGGTGGAAAGCTTCAAAGCCCCCAGGCTAATGGAAAATGCTGCCCAAACCACAGAATCCTTTACAAATGCATTTTATGAGCACCTACAGGAATGCATGGATCGAGCCATCCCAAGTAAAACCAGGACTCACTCCTCCAAAAGCAGGAGACCAGTCTGGTGGACCCCAGCCATAAATAAGCTATACAACAGAAGAAGGAAACTATTACATGATAGAACAAAATCCCAAAAAGGGAAGGCATCCCTGATCAGTATTAGCAAGAAACTATGATCCGTCATAAAATCATCAAAGGCCAGCTTTGAAAGAAAAATCGCCAAAGACTCTAAAGATAATCACAAGGCTTTCTTTAGCTATGTCAAGAATCTAGGTGGCAACTCTCAGATCTGCTCTGAGCTGGTGCAAAATGGCAAAAAATACACTGAACCCACTGACATTGCCAACATCCTCGCGGACAGGTTCAATGCAAACTTTACCCCCCCTTCCCCCCCCAAAAGGGCCAGTGTCTGTCCCAGAAGAATGTAGTCTCCCAGACATCACAGACACACAGGTGAAAGCAGCCCTCTCCAAAGCAAAAAACACAGCATCAGTGGGATGGGATGGTGTCCCTGGCTGCGTCTTACACGAGCTCCAAAAAGAACTGAACCCACATATAAAGTCACTGTTTAAACTCAGACTTACTACAGGATATGAACCCAAAGAATGGCGTACAGCAACAGTTATCCTGCTCCACAAAGGTGGCGCCACAACGGATCCCGGGAACTATCGCCCTATAAGCCTGACTAGCTTGGTCTGCAAAGCTATGGAGCGCATCATCATAGATCTCATAAACAAAGCATTGGGAACCTCCAGACACTGGACCCTACCCAATTCAGCTTTGTTAAAGGCAGATCTTGCCTCTTAAACCTAGTTGACTTCTTTGAAACAGTTACCAAGGCCATAGATGAGGGAAAGGTAGTCCACTCAGCCTACCTGGACCTTGCAAAGGCCTTCGATACAATACCCCACTCTGGCATTATAAATAAGCTGACCAGCTTGAATATCAACCCCTATGTCATGAGATGGGTTGCAAACTGGCTCAGGAATAGAACCACATGGTCAGAGTTGTGGGTGCCATGTCTGACTCCAAACCGGTTACAAGTGGCGTCCAACAGGTCTCAGTTCTGGGACCCCTCTTGTTCGGTATATACTTCTCTGAGGTGCGGCAAGCATGGGAGGACTGTGGCTGACCAAGTTTGCAGATGATTGCAAACTGGGAGCCATAATCGACTCTCCGGCTGACACAAGCATCCTCTAGAAGGGTTTCACGGAGAAGGATACCTGGTGTCAGAACCATGGCCTCAAGCTAAATGCCAAAAAGTGCATAGTCATCCCCTTTGGGAAAAACAATGTGCTCACAAACTACCACATAGGTGGTAATCCACTAAGTACAGAAGATGTATTTAGGGATCTGCGGACCCAAGTAGATAGCAACCTCTCCTTTGATAATCACATTGCCAAAGTGGTTAAAAAAACCTTCTATATAGCCGACCTAAGCACAAAAGGGTTCACATTTAGATCAAGAGAGGTCACTGTGCCCCTCTACTCATCGCTCATCAGGCCCATAATTGAGTACAATGCCCCATTTGGGATGCACCTTACCTGACACCTGCAACAGCTAGAAAGACCCCAAAAGTACCTCACCAAGAGGATTGTGGGCCTCAAACAGATGCCCTATGCAGCTCGGCTGAAGAAACTCCAGCTCTACTTTGTTGCTTACCGCCTACTCAGAGGCAATCTCTGCCTGACGTACAAGGCCATGTCTAACCTAGAATTAATGGACATGCTCCACCTCAAGAAATCCAAATCCCTTAGAGCTACATGCTCCAGGGATTTTAAACCTCAGCACAACCATAAATAAGACATGCTGGAGGGATAGATTCATATCACAGAGACTTCCCTCACTCTAGAATAGAATCCCAATCCATATTAGGCAGAGCCCCTCACTGACCCTCTTCAAAAGAAATCTTGATGAGTGGATGGGAAATCATAAATTTACACCTGGAATCACTTCTATGGCCCTACTGGACAGAGGCTCAGAAATCGAATCTAAAAGGGAGGTGAAAGCCAATACATTCTGGCTAGGCTTATAAATACCCTAGAGCAGATAGCCTAGTACTAACCTATGAACCTATGAACCTAAGTGCTTAAACCAAAAGACTTAAAATAACAGTCACAATTCAATCAGACTACAACCAAGCAGTAATAATTGCAGCAGAATAAATAAAACTGAGTACTTTTAAGAAAAGCAAAATAGAGTAGGAGGAAACACAACTACAGCAAAAGCAAATGAATAAAGTGCAAACATTTTTTTTTTAAGTGCAACAAGAGAGGAAGAAAGACCCTAAGTGGGCTGGCCTTCTCAAATCTTCTCTCTGTATAAACACTAGACTCAGAATATGATCTCACTGTACTCTGTTAAGTGGGCAAATGAGATGGACCCAGGAGGAGTGTTCTAATACAGACTTATAGGAGGGGCGGGCAATTCCAGAGCCACCAACACTAATACCAACACATGAACAGGCAGGGTGGGTGAGGAACTGCAGAGATAGAGACACACAGCACACTATTCAGAAACACACAATTAGGAAACAGAAAAAAAATAAAATACAGTACTTTTAAAACTGCAAGATTGTACTTAACAAAATACTACAATTCACTACTGCAAGTTTCACTTAGCATTAGCTTGTAATGCAGATGTTTGCAGCCATGCAAGTCTCTCAGGAGTTGAGCATAAAATGTCATTCTCTGGGACCAACATTGTGGAACTATGTCTGTCTAATGTTGGAGATAATGATGGCAAGGATAAGCTGGCAAAGACAGGGATGCTGAGTGTATCTTGGGCATGGGGATTATGACCCCCGCATTCCTTTATCCTTGCCATCATTATCAGAGGCTAAATCTACTCCAACAACAGACAGACATAGTTCCACAATATTGGTCCCAGAGAATGATATACCTACAAAAACAAAAATCAGAGAACATAGCAGATGACTGGCATGAGGACAGCCCTTCACCCCTGATAAGTGACACAGAGGAGACACGGCACCTTCTATTTTATTCAAAGAATCACACATACAGGTCTTGCTCTCCCATAAGTCATCATGCACAGCCTTAATTACCCTCATAACATCTGCTGCGGCTTTGTTAGAACTCACCTGTGCTTCTATGATGGCACTGCACATATGCTGGTTAACAACTACTGACACACCAACCTCAGGAGAGGGCCTAATCATACTGCCAGCAAGTGCCAGTACCACCTCAAGTGTGTGGACCCTCTGGCCAGTGATGGCCAGGAGTAGAGTCAGACATGTTTCTCCTGAGGGGGCAACCACACTTATCTGATCTACAGTGACCTCATTATCCTGTGCATTCTCAGATGGTTGTGTTCTGAGCATGTGCAAGTGCAGAAACTGTACCCATACTCTGATCAGGGAATGTGGGGGTCATAATCGCCGTGCCCAAGATACACTCTGCACCCCTGCCTTTGCCAGCTTATCCTTGCTATCATTATCAGAGGCTAAATCTACTCTAACATCAGACAGACATAGTTCCACAATATTGGTCTCAGAGAATGATATACCTACAGAAACAAAAAAAAAATCAGACCTAGCATCACAACTACCCATGCAACTGGTATCAGTACAACTGTAAAAAAATGACATTGAATTATAACCCTGTTCATATCTTATGTAGATTGATATTGCACCAGGATATTGAATGTACCTATATGACAAAAGTGAGAAGGGTCTTATAAACTGTAATGCAAATAAAAGTTAAAAAGTGGGACAAATAGTGATAGTAGGACTACATACCTGGGTCATCATCGATGGAAATCTCTGACACCTATCCAACTCTGCACTGACATCCAACACAGCACTAAAGAGCTCTGTGGAGAGGTCCTGCAGTTAAGTAAGGACGCATACTCCTCTATCCCTGTAGGTGGTGGTTCAGTAAACAGCCCGCCTGATGCCCTCCATTCCTGTGTCACAGCCTCCGCTCTATGGGTGGCAGCATGGGTCACATCTGTCACTCAGAGACAGTTCATATGATAATTAGCACTGGGAAAAACATCCTCCCAAACATGGTCATGGAAGGTCCAGCCAGCAAAATTCACTATCAAGAGACATGGAGATGGAGGACCTCTAGTACCCCCTCTGTGGATGAGGCTTTCTGAGATTGGCTCTTAGGTATAGCTCTATTGGTATTGAAAACAGCAGTGTTTCTACGTGAATTAAAAAAATTCTAACAGTAATATTATACTAACAGGCCATCTGCTATGCTTTATTAGAGCAGATCCTAGCATACATGTGTCCACAAAACAATCTTTACCTGAATGTCAGGCACTCTTGTATCCTAAGCACACCCCCCAACACACAAAAAAAAAATGCCAGCACATGAATGCAAGTTAACAAGAACACCACACAATCTAACTGTTGAAAGATTTTACTCTTCTAACATATTCTGGAAGAATCACACCAAGTTCTTGTAAGCAAGTAAAACAGCTTTATTTTACATGCATGGAGACCTGCTACATGATAGTAATATGCCAGCAGTCTGGCTACTTGTACTTTAAGTTCTCCTTATATAGACCCTCCTGCACGTACATACACGTAGCACAGAGGGCTTTCATTAAAATTGATAGTTTGATTACTTGTTTTTACCAGCCAGTACCACAGTTATTCTTGCACCATTAACTTTCTTATCAGCAGTTTAAGATTAACTCCTGCATTCCTCAGTGATTAACATTTTCCAGAACATTTCAGTTTGCACGCAGTGAACATTTTTCTGCTTAACCCTTTAAATACAGAATACAAAATATGTTGACTTCAGTATTTTTCCACATTTGGCCCTTACAACATTTTGTATACTGTTTATTTTACACAATCCCAGATACGTTGTATACCTTCTCATAATCAGAGAAATATGCTTTTGTAGCATTGGCAGAGATAACCTTCGATATTATCATTTTGATACATGGTATGCAACAGCAGCCAAGCAGCAAAAATATGATTGCACCAACACATACAGCAATTAAAATGTTCATCAACACAGAACCCCAGTTTCCAAACAGATTTTGGAAAAAGTCAGTCAAGGGGTTTGGACCAGGTTTAGTCAGTTCAGAAACTTGTTGAATTATTTCAAGATGGCTCTGAATCGCGTGCTCGTTATCAGGAATGAACGAGCAGCACTCCTCGTGTATCAGAGCGCAAGTACCTCCTTTCGCCGCTAGGGTGAAATCGAGCGCCATACGGTTCTGCAACACTACTGTTCTCATCGCGTTAATTCATCCGTCACCAATTCTAGCGCTGAAAATGTCGCATTACTCAGAGTCTCTAACAGTTTTGACAGTTTTCTCAGTTCCCAGATGGATTATACTGTCCCATATGCTGGCAAAATACCAGCCCAAGCAATTACATCATCGCCTAGGTCCATATGTGAGAGTCCTTTGCTGCTGACGTGTGCCAAGTCATGGTGATAAATCCATGACGCATCAATGTTACCAACGGGATTAATAGGTTTATTAAGAGAACGTGCATTTCGTATTTTACCTTGAGGCAACGCATTTGCGTGCCTGATAGCTGGTATCAGATATCCCAAAAAACAACTTCCTGACCAGCCATATGGTAACCATTTATATGCTTTCCTACCACAAATAAAATAACAATCATTTGTTTTGATGGTAATATTGGTTGCAAATTCATAACTCCCATTTGGCTTTAGCCCCTTAAATAACAGGCCATATACATACAGCATTTTTTCAACAAAACTAATATCATTTACATTGATGTCTTTTTTTATAGCTCCAAACTTGGTCTTACACTGCCCTTCTAGGGTACAATTATGAACTATTGTCAAATAACATTGGCTCAGCCCCACCTTAACTTTCCCAATCTTTTGAAAACACACTGTTCCATTTTGGCCCCAGAAGAGGCAGCGCCACCTTGTCTCTCAGTGGTACTTCTGTGGTTTCAAACAACAAACTATTCCAAGTATCATTTATTCCCAGAGGGGCTGTCCCTAACATTAAGCCACTGTGTACAGTAGGTATTGCAGTACATACCCAACAATTTGAGACATTCATTGAGGATGCATATGCATATTTAATCGCTTGATATGTATTAAAGTTTGGATGCCAGCTGGTGTGTTTGTCTCTTTTTGAATGGCTAGCTTCATTAAAAGACAGAAATGTCCAAAACAGAAATATTACAATCACAATAGTTATAAACAATAAAACATTGCAATAGAACCATTTTCTCTCATTCTCATTATTGTCCTTCATGATTGCTGCTGTCTGTTTGTTCCTCAGCCGAACTCAAGTCTTTATTTAACTTAAAATGTTTTATGATTTTGCAGTGCGTTAGGTGGATCCATGAGGACCTTTCTTTAATCCGAACTGCTGTTGGAGTTGCGATTAGCACCTGGTAGGGGCCCTCCCATTTGGGGCATGCCCAATTCTTGCGTTTTATTATTTTGATCCAGACCCACTCGCCGGGTCTGATTTCCGTGATCTTGTCGCCTCTTGAACCTGAAAACAATCATTCGTTAAACAGCTGTTAGTATTGGTCAGCATTTTCCTCATGTACTCAGCTATCTCCTCACCCCTCACGTTCCGCAGGCAACAAGTTTTGCCACTGCGGGACGTAATAAGGTCTCCCATACAACAACTCAAATGGGGTGACTCCTTTTGAGGTGGGAGTTGTGCGCATGGAAAGGAGGGCTAGAGGTAGACAGGTAATCCAAGACTGATGTGTCTCGGCCATGAGTTTTGTCAACTTGCCTTTTAGAATGCCGTTATGGCGTTCCACCAACCCTGCTGACTCTGGGTGGTAGGCACAATGGTGTTTCAATTCAATTTGGAAAACTGTAGACAGTTTCTGTATGATCTGATTGACAAAATGCGTGCCGTTGTCAGAGTAGATGCGTGTAGGAAGTCCAAAGTGCGGGACGATGTGATTGACCAAAATTTTAGCCACTGATTGAGCATCCGGATGTGTCACCGGAAAAGCCTCAACCCACTTAGTAAATGCATCTACTATTACTAACACAAACTTTTTTAGTTGTGCCGGGGTCAATTCGATGAAGTCCATACATATTGTATGAAAAGGATACGGGCGGTGTTGGAAATGATGCCCGAGCAACTCTGACCCCTCCCCCGTGGTATTTAGCACATACTATGCAGGATAGACAAAAACGTTTTGCATATGCAATGAAACCCTTGGTCCAAAAGGTAAGGTGGATAATTGTAACCATAGCTGCAGGGCCCAGATGGGAAGGGCCATGCACAACTAGTGCTGCATACCTAAAAAGATTAGTAGGCAAAACATATTTATTATCCGGTCCCACATAGATTCCTTTGTTCTGCCTAACACCATACCTAGTCCAGCGTTGTTTTTCCTGTACTGTGCTAAGTTCCTGCATGACTTGTAAGGTTTGCAAATCAAATTTATCTGTTGGTTGTAATTCTGTAGGTGTGGTTTCAAGTGAAAAGGTACTGGACATAGCTGCCTCTTTGGCTGCTTTGTCCGCTAGGGCATTACCAAGTGATACCGGGTCCTTAGCACGGGTATGAGCAGCGCATTTACAGATGGCCAAACCCCGTGGCCGTTGGACGGCTTGTAGTAATTCAAGGATTAGGTCTTTGTGCATAATGTCTTTCCCCGAGGTTGTAACCATCCCCCTATTTTTACATTGCTGAGCAAACACATGCACCGTAGAGAAGGCATATTGACTATCCGTATAGATAGTGACATTCCTGTCCTCTGAAAGGAGACATGCCCTTGTCACAGCAATCAGTTCCGCTGCTTGAGCGGATAAGTTCCCGTGGAGTGGTCTTGCCTCTATTATCTGAGTTGCAGTAGTAACTGCATACCCTACCTGCGTGGTGCCTGTTTCTGTTTTGCGTGCTGACCCATCTACAAACAGTGTCCAGTCCGCATGTAGTAAGGGTTGATCTTTAAGATCCGGTCTTGGTAGAACTTTAGAATGTATGAGATCTAAGCATACATGCGGAATACCGTTTTCAGCAACAGGTAGCAATGTCGCTGGATTTAAGGTAGTGCATCTCTCAATTGTCATGTGTGGCTGCGATAACAGCGTAGTCATACAAGATAAATGTCTGCTAGGTGACAGAAATGTTAACTTGTCCTGCAGAAGGATGACTGCTACAGAGTGCGGGACTTTTAACGTAAGATCATGGAACAATACCAACGTGGCAGATGCTTGTACCGCCAAAGCGGCTGCAATTACTGCTTGCACACAGTGTGGTAATGCTCGTGCTACTGAGTCTAATTTGCTAGAGTAAAATGCCAATGGTCTTAACTTATGTCCATACATTTGCATTAAAACAGATGTTATAAATCCCTGCTTGCAATGTACAGTCTGTATAAAGGTCTTACTGTAATCTGGAAACCCCAATGTTGCTGACCCAGCTATCAGTTGCTTGATCCTAGTAAATGCCTGTACTGCCTTGTCTGTCCAGTGCAGCAAATCTTTTGCCGCCATCGGTATTGCAAAAATTAAGTCTGATAGCGGGTGCACTTCTTCGGCGTAGTTGGGAATCCAACTACGACAGAAGTTCGTAATGCCTAAAAGGACATCATTTCTTTTTGTAGTTGGCATGGGGGCTTGTAAAATAGCATTCTTTCTGCTGTCATCTAATCGCCTGCCCTTCCCAGAGATAGTATAACCCAGGTAACGTGCTTCTAATTTACAAAATTGTAACTTAGACTTATTTACCTTATGTCCTTCGTGTGCCAGAAAGTGTAGTAGTCGAATAGTCTCGGACTTACAGAGTTCTTCTGTAGTCGCGGCCAGGAGGATATCATCCACGTACAGCAGTATGTGGCACCCTTGGGCTGGTTGGAACTGAGCCAAATTGGTGGACATCTCTTGTGAGAAGATGGTCGGACTTTCGCAGTATCCCTGCGGTAACCTGGTATAGGTATAACGCTTGCCCATAAACGTAAATGCAAACCAAAATCTACTATCTTCCTGCAAGGGAATAGAGAAAAAGGCATTACTGATATCAATTACAGAAAAGTAGTTATCCGTTGGAAGGATATCGTTCAGCAGAATAGACGGATCCGGGACTATGGGGGCCCGAGGTACCACCGCGGCATTTATTGCCTGTAAGTCTTGTACCATCCTCCATGCCCCATCCGTTTTTTTTACTGGAAATAAGGGCGTATTACACGGTGAGTCTGTGCACAGAATTAATACTCCAGCTTTCAAAAGTGCTGTGATTACTGGTAAAATGCCCTCCTCTGCCTTTCTGCTCAAGGGATACTGCCGTTTATGAGGTCTAAATTCTGAATGGGTGTAATCTTTACCTGTCCTGCCATTCTAATCAGTCCGATATCGTGCTGACCCTGCGACCATAATGAGTTTGGAATCATCTGCAATTGAGATTCTTCCATGGGGGTAAGGAGACATAGTCATAATGTCCCAGGGGATTGTATCGGTTTGTCTTCCCTGAGGTGCACGGTCGGTCTGGCTTGTGTAACCCAGTTAAGTTTTTGAACCTGAATGCCCTTACCTGCCAACTGTTCTGGTGTCCATCCTACCCATTCAGTTATTTTTTTACCCACGAGGTACCATGACATTCCTTCACCCTCCATGACTGAAATATGTGTGGTTAATTCATTCTTATACAGCAGCTGCATATCCCTTGTAAGGCTACATGTGACTGCAGAATTACCTAGTGTGTCCCAAAAAAGGCTATGCAATACTAGTTTGGTGACTTTAAAACTAAGAAATTTCTTTTCGTATTTTAAATCAGGTCCGGCACATCTTCTGTAATACATTGTGCAATGTAATGGATCTGACACCTTCGGATTTGTTATGCCGTATTTGCTTAATGCCAAATTTGTAAGAGCCGTCACTACACTCTGGGGGCCTGTCTCTATCAAATCATTACTATACCAGTAATGGAGATCTCCCTGCCCCTCTAATAGCATTGCACTATTCAGTTCTATTCTCCTTGCCACCATCCCCGTGGAGGTTGGGATGGCTGCTATACCGAACACTTGCATTAAATCTCTTCCTAGTAAATGTACTGGGCAGATTTTTGAAATTATTACTCGGAACCGTATGGTTTGGTTCGTCTCTGGGTCGGTAAACCACAGAGGTTTGGACAATGGCTCTTTGTAAATACGACCATTTTCTGCTTTTACAAGCACATATTCATCCGAGGTAACATCGGATGATATGGCAGTACTTCTGACTAACGTTCGTGAAGCCCCTGAGTCACAAAGAAATTCTATGTCTCGACCCTCAACTTGCAATGTGATCACTGGTTGGGATTCCAATTGCATAGTTGATGCTAGTGCTGTTAGATTTACTATTTGATATTTCTCATTTTCTGCCATTTCCTGTCCCCACCCATCATCGTCACTTGTACCTACTTCCCCATTTTCACTTTCTTCTTCTTCCTCATACCCTCCATCTACGTCTTTTTGACCGTCATATAGTCATGCGGTACCACCGGAAGCAACCATCGGTTTCTCCGGTCCTCTGCAATCTCTGGCGAAATGTCCTTTTTTACCGCACTTAAAACACTCCCCCCTCTTTTGCCTACCCTCGAAATCCTCAGAATGACTTATGCCTCCCCGTCCTCGTCCTCTTCCCCTGCCACGCCCTCTTCCGCGATTTGCGGAACCTTGAACTAACATTAAAGTTCCATCTTCACTAACTGTAAAAGTCTGGGCTTTTTTATCTTTTTTTTCCTTTAGGTATTTCTCAGCATGTCTAGCATAATCCATAAGGGGTTGTAGACGCGCTGTCCTGTGTGTGATCATATGCTTTTGTATAAAGTTACCAATGGCTGTCTTGCAGCCCTTTAGGAATGCATTTTTCAGTTGCTGTTCATAGGGCGAGTCATTTGCCTGATTTTCTGCCTTAATCAACCCACTATGAGCATCAAAACATTGTGTGAGACGATGTAGATAATTGTCTACGGTTTCGTCATCTGATTGAACGCATTGATTAATGCAAGTCCAATCTGCTTTGGGCTTCCAATGTTCTTCTATTTTATCTAGGAGAGTCTTTATTTTGGTTCTACACACTTGAGTTAAACGGCAAGGCTCCCCTTCCTCTGGTAGCAGGGGTCCCAAGTTCCGCAAATAAGGTGCCAATCAGGTCCTAGGATTTGCCTTATTACTTGTTCAAATTCTACAGCGTTTAATCTATAACTCATTTTCATGCCCCTACGTCTGTAATGGAATTTACGCATATCTACTTTTGGATGGGGAATCCCCTCTACCGCTTTTCGGATATCATCACGGGTCCACGGTCGGTAGACCAATATGGTAGGACCCTCGCCTTCTGCGCCTGCTTGAGGATTTGCCACTTCTATCAGTGGGTATTCCTCTCCTTCCTGATCTACCTTTTCCTTAATTTTCCAGTGCCCTTCTCTCCTAATACTTCCGCTCGTAAGTCAAGAGTGTTGGCAGGCTCTCTGTAATATAATACTTGGCATGGGGCCACTCACGAAGCCTGGTATTGCGGTGAGTCCTGATCGGAGGCACCTCAATAACCTGTGCAGGGTCTGGATACTGGATGGGAGGGGCCGAGGGATTCTGGTGACTACGACTGACTATGGAAGTTTCATTATCTTCCTTTTGAACAAAGTACACATCTTTTCACTTGAATTACCACACCCTTTTTCAAATTTTGTTCCTTATGTCTTTTATTTGCTTCCTCCAGCCATTTCTGTGCCTGGGGAATCCCTACCTTCTTTTGCTTCCTTGTCTTATTTCCTGCCTGTTTGCGCAGTAATCTTACTAGATTTTGACATTCTGACTTATTTAAACATCCACTAAACCCATGTTCTTTTTTCCATTTATCTAAATACTTTACATTCTTTGGGTGTAAATCAAACATAAACTTTTCATCTTCAGTTTTGTCGCCTTTGGCGCAACTGGTTCCTGTTCCCATTTCTCTTACGAGAAACTATTCCTGTTCCTGAGATCTCTTGTATATGGAATCTATTCACATATACTCCTTATACTTTGAGAAAATTAAATTTCTCCCTTGACTAGTCCCTTAAAATTTAGACAAAAAATTCCAATCAGAAACAACAAAAAATAGCTTTTCTTTTTGCTTACCTTTGTGATTCCTCCGCCCTGTTTCGCTGCCACCTCACGGATTGAATCTGGAAAGAGTGACTGGCCTCTAATTTCAACCTGTTTCAGTTGGAGGTCTTTCATTCGAGGAGAGCCTGATCTCTCTCCACCTGCGCAGGTTTTCAGCCTCTCTTTGTTTGATTCGCGCCGTGCAGGGGCCGCCCCACGTTGGGCGCCAGTTATGTCGAAAGATTTTACTCTTCTAACATATTCTGGAAGAATCACACCAAGTTCTTGTAAGCAAGTAAAACAGCTTTATTTTACATGCATGGAGACCTGCTACATGATAGTAATATGCCAGCAGTCTGGCTACTTGTACTTTAAGTTCTCCTTATATAGACCCTCCTGCACGTACATACACGTAGCACAGAGGACTTTCATTAAAATTGATAGTTTGATTACTTGTTTTTACCAGCCAGTACCACAGTTATTCTTGCACCATTAACTTTCTTATCAGCAGTTTAAGATTAACTCCTGCATTCCTCAGTGATTAACATTTTCCAGAACATTTCAGTTTGCACGCAGTGAACATTTTTCTGCTTAACCCTTTAAATACAGAATACAAAATATGTTGACTTCAGTATTTTTCCACACTAACAAGCACTGGATCCTTTACTGCAACCAATGTAGAAATTATATTGTTATCACCATATCTCTCAAATGTCCAGATTTTCACACACACACACACACATATGTACACACATATATATATATATATATATATATATATATATATATATATATGTGTGTATGTGTGTGTGTGTGTATATATATATATATATATATATATATATATATACATATATATATGTGTGTGTGTGTGTGTGTAGATATATATATATATATATATATATATATATATATATATATATATATATATATATATAGTCTCTTCCTCACAAAGATTTGTGATTTTCTGGAAAATCATTCAGGATTGAAGTCACTAAATAGTGACATACATTTGAGTTTCAGACTTCATATCTTTGTAAATGCACGATAATGCAAAAAATATTCTTCTAGCTACTTCGAAGTTTATAACAGCAATGTTTAACATTTGTCTGTGATTTTGGGTCTTCCTTCCCCCAATTTTAGCCTTGTCCATGTTTCTTGCACTTAGAGGTTAGAGGTATAGTTATTACATCTCTTCAAGGTACACAACATCACACTGGTGTATGGCTCACTTCTGCTGATACAACTGATTGTAACCTACTATAATGTGCCTGCATGCTACCATTGCAATTAGACTTGCAATATAGCCCTTCAGAGAGCAATGGCCAATACATGTGCATACACTAAAAGACTGACAGCCATTCTAGGCCTTACTATAAATAGCATACAAAAAAGCTGCCCATCTACCCATATGTGTTAAACGTACTGCATACCTCATGTAAACATAATTTTATGCAGCAATAACCTTTGAGGTAATAGGAGGCAGGATTCAAACAAATGTTCATTTTCCATACAGTGATGAGATTATTGACTCTGGAGATAATGTTTCTGAAATGCCCCACTATGTTTTTTGCCTCATTAATACAGTGCCCCAGATTCTCAAAAGCTTGCACGGCTTGCATGATTAGTGTTAGATGAAATATTGCCAATATGGCGGCCGAGCGATCCACGTACGTGCACGTCTGATGTGTGCGAGTGCTGTAGCACTAGTGCTGCACGACCCCAGCCCCTGTATGCAAACCACCCCATTTTCAGGGAAAAACCATGCAAATGAGGTAAATGTCCCATCCAGGAAGCAGGAATCAGGGGGTACAGGACTAGCGTATTATGCAGAAATGTACTCGGTTAGTAACTGAGTACGGCACTGCAAACTGAAAAACAGAGCTATGAAAGCTCTAAATAAAGGCTGCATAGCATTGAGGAAGCGTGCCAATGGCCAAGTAGAAGGCCATTGGCATTGCAAACAATGGAAAATGTACAAAACACAACTTTTATGATATGTCCACCGATCACGTCCGTTGAAGCATAGGGAAGAGGCACACAAACGGGACCGGTGGGGAAATAAGAAAATAAACCTAAAAACAACAGTCTAACTAAAAGCAGTATTGTGCCATGCAAGTCAATGGCAGGCAAAAGACAACCTGGCCAGTGAGTAGTGGTTGCTAAGGGAGGAGGCACAGTGTGAAACGTGTAACTATGCATTAGTAGGGAATTCTATGCAAATGAGGGGAAAGATAGTGAATTCCAGTTTTCCCCAGCATATTGGGCAAGTCCTAACAGTGTATGAGTAGAGATAGCGGAGTGCAAGACTATGAGGTAGGTGACATCATGTGTGGGAGTGTCAGGCATACTGTCAGTGGATTGGAGCCCTGTGGCTCGGGGTTGCATCCAGCTTAGCACAGCAAAGCCAGAAGGTGCGTCTAAACTTGCCCAGCACGTACGACACAGTGTAAGCAGGTGTGCGTGCCATGCAATGGGATCTACAGGAAGATAAAGGAAGTGAACCCAGGAAACTGTAGCAGTGTGCACATTGCAGTACACCAATTGCGAGGTGCGCCCCAGGATGAATCAGAAGGGCAATGGGAAGGGAAAGCAGCAGTAAGAAGTTAATCAAGGGGTACTAGGTTTGCTGCCAGGTGAAACAGATCAGAACTAGCCAATTACACAGGCAGCAGAGCAGCCCAGCCCAGAACACCACTATAAACTATGCAAACATCTACCCCTCTGGTTTTTCCCACACCCTACACCACCGATGTAAACAAGCGGGGAACTTTTAACACTCACAACAGCAAAATGTTAGGGGCTGCAATAGCTATCATACAACTTGTGGAAGAGGCTGAGGGTGGCAAGGATGGAAATGCTGCTGACCTACCCACTGTGAGGAGAAGGACAAGAGTGTACAAACCCAGGGTGACCTACCAAGGGTTACATGAGCTGGAGATAGTGAAGCACTATAGGGTGGACAGGGACCTCCTACAGCAGATTGTTGAGCTGTGCCAGCCATGCCTGACACACAGAACTAACAGAGGGGAACCCATCCCAGTGGAAACAAAGGTATGTGCAGGCCTAAGAATACTAGCTAATAGTACCTTCCAAAGGCCAACTGGGGATATGATGGGGATTTCACAGGCATCAGAATCCTGAGTACTCCACCAGTTCCTGGATGCCATGGCAGCATATGTCGGTGAGCATGTATATTTCCCCCTCACCCATGAGGCATTGGCCAGCAGTATGCATATCTTCCACCAAATAGCGGAATACCCTGAGGTAGTGGGTGCAATAGACTACATGCACATATGCATCAAAACACCACCCAGTGAGCAGTGTAAGGTTTACATCAACCACAAAGGCTTCCCCTCCGTCAACTGCCAGGTTGCATGTGATGCCCAGGACATAATATTGAACGTGTGTGCTAGCTGCCCTGGAAGTTATCACGATTCCCACATCTGGCATCTGATGCAGCTGTACCAGAAATTTGCCAATGGGGACATCCCACATGGTGACCTAGTGGGGGATGCTGGATACGCACTGGAGCCGTGGCTGATGACACCCATCAGAAATGCACACACACCTGAACAGGAACTCCATAAAAAGGCACACGCACAAACAAGAATCATAATAGAGCGTGTGTTTGGGATGCTGAAGTCATGGTTCCAGTGCCTGGACACATCCAGTGGAGCCTTGCAGTACTCATCAACTACATGTATTCAAATCATCCTTGTATGTGCCATGCTACACAATATGATCCTGCAGAAACAGCTGCAACAGAAGCAGCAAGGGGCAGGGCCATATAGCCACCACCAATGCCAAGGGCTGCACAGGCACAGAGTGACTCAGAGGAGGAACAACCTGAGCCTGCCCCAGTAGGCAGAAGGAGGTGTGCCCAGTATGCCCTAGCCCTGGCAAAGAGGCAATGTATAGCACATACATTGACATGGGAGGGACCCAGGGTTATTGCACCTCTCTCTGACTCTCACATACAGTAAAAGGGATGCCAAACATTACACTACCTGTGCCTAACCATGCGTAGGCCGTGTACTACATGCATCCGACATAGGCAGCCTGCAGCACCACCCGCAATACTGGGACACCCACAGGACAAGTGTCTCACACATGTCAGTCAGGAGGGGGGGGGTCACATACCCAACAACAGTCACAGCCAGCAGGACAGGTATAGACAAACAAAAACAAATGCCATACTATCTCCTCTGAATGAGGGGTATGGCTGACCCCCACCCAGGCCTACACAGATAGACCACAGCAGACCAGGTAGTGGGATGTCAGTTGTGACAGCTTGGAAGTCAGAAATCAATGTTTATGCAATCAAAAGATAAGAACAGAAGTACACCGGTATGGCGTAGCCAGCATGATGGGTAAGACCACTGATAGAATCGGACTACAGGACATACCAGTACAGTCCTAGTAAATGTGTACAACTGTCAGGTGTGCCCCCCACCTCACATAGAAATACAGTAACAGTCAGGTGCACCCCCACTCCTGTGTAGAAACATAGAAATAGTCAGGTGTACCCCCCACTATACAGACATGTTGCAACAGTCAATGCCAAATGATCAGTGGATACTCTGCAGACACAGCATGCTACCTCTCGGTGTACAACACAAAGGTCAGCTGTGCAGTACAAACCACCGGACATGCCCGATACATGCATATCAGACGGCCTTACTAGGCATGCTCACACACTTAGAGTAATGAAGGCAATGTCAGTCATCAACATACTGAAAGGTCATACTGGGCATGCTCACACACTTAAACACATGAAGGCCATGTATGCAAACACCAGTGGACCAGACATATCCAGTGGCTGCAATAGTTACTGCAGACACATGTCAATATGCACCACTCATGCCTTGCACACACAGTGGATAGGAATACAGACATATATGTAAGGACAACACACCATAATATGCCAAATGTAGATGATATAGATGTGTGGAAGAGGGTGACCATGACAAGGAGCCATCCATGCCTGTCCCATCGAGCACACAGCCAAAGGGCCCCAAACACATCAGTTGCAGATGTCACACACTGCAGCTACTAGCGACCAGTACCTGTCAGCACCACAGACTATGTGGTCCACATGCCAGCTGTGCAAAATGGCTGTACAAGGACATAGTCAGCTAGTTGCCCTAGACATGCACCTATGACATATGACCCCGTGTGTGGTTGCCTGTGGCATGTCACCACTACATGAATGGTGTATGTGCCATGCACATACTGGCCACCCCATAGCGGTACCCTGATAGGCCTGCTGAGGTTATCCAATGTGTAATACACCTTTGGGAGGCTTGTAGGCCAATAATCTCTGTGTCATGTCCCAAAACTGCATACTGCTGTAGTGCGATAGACTAGTTAGGTAGGAGTTCTAACCCCTGACATGGCCAGTGTGTGAGTATGTGTTGTTGTTCATGTGTGTGGTTCTCTCTCACTAACTGTGTAGAGAGCAATGCTTTTAGGTTACTCATACCCCTTACATTTCACATATCCAACTTTGGCAAGGCTTCCGATGTCATGCAACTTGAAATACACCTCTGGGACAATTGTAGTCAACTAATCTCCATAGCATGTCCCGTAACATCGTATAGCCATAGTGTGATTAAGGAGTTAATTGAAAGTTCTAGCCCCCAACCTGCCAACTATGTGCGTATGCATGCATATATGACTGTGTGAAGAGTAATGCTTTTAGGTTACTCACACCCCATACAATTCACATAGCCAACTTTGGCAAGGCTGCTGATGTCACCCACCTAGAAAAACTCCCCTGGGAAATCTTTGGCTTAGTAATATCTGCAGCGCATGCTGTAACTGCATACTGCTGTAGTGTGATAATGTAGTTAGGTAGGAGGTCAAACCCCAGATATGGCAACTGTGTGTGTGTCTGTCTGTCAATGACTGTGTAGAGAGCAATGCTTTTTAGGCTACTCACACCCCTTAAAAGTCAAATACCCTCCTTTGGCAAGGCTGTTGATGTCACGCAACTTGAAAAACACCTCTGGGACAATCATAGTAAAGTAATCTCTGTAGCACGTCCCGTAACATTGTATGACCATCATGTGATTAAGGAGTTAGTTGGCAGCTCTAGCCCCCGACCTGCCAACTGTGTGTATATGCGTGCATGTCTGACTGTGTCGGGAACAATGCTTTTAGGTTACTCACACCCCGTACAATTCACATACCCAACTTTGGCAAGGCTGCTGATGTCACCCACCTAGAAATACTCCCCTGGGAGAGCTGTAGCCCAGTAATCTCCATCGTGCATGCTGTAACTGCATATTGCTGCAGTGTGATAATGTAGTTTGGTAGGAGGTCAAACCCCAGACCTGGCAACTGTGCGTATGGGTGTGTGTCTTTCTGTCACTGACTGTGTAGAGAGCAATGCTTTTTAGCCTACTCACACCCGTTACAAGTTGAATACCCTCCTTTGGCAAGGCTGCTGATGTCACGCAACTTGAAATACACCTCTGGGATGATCATAGCTGAGTAATCTCCTTAGCACATCCTGTAATATCATATGGCCATAGTGTGATTAAGGAGTTAGTAAGGAGCTCTAGCTGCCGACTGTGTGTGTATGTGCGCATGTCCGACTGTGTAGAGAGCAATGCTTTTAGGTAACTCACTCCCTGCACATTTCACATACCCACCTTTGGCAAGGCTGCTGATGTCACCCACCTAGAAATACTCCCCTGGGAGAGCTGCAGCCCAGTAATCTCCGTAGCGCATGCTGTAACTGCGTACTGCTGTAGTGTGATAATGTAGTAAGATAGGAGGTCAAACCCCAGATGTGTCAACTGTGCATGTCTGAGTCTGTGTGTGCGTGTCTGTCTGTCACTGACTGTGTAGAGAGCAAAGCTTTTTAGGCCACTCACACCCCTTACAAGTTGAATGCCCTCCTTTGGCAAGGCTGATGATGTCACGTAACTTGAAATACACCTCTGGGACAATCATAGCTGAGTAATCTCCATAGCACATCCTGTAACATCGTATGGCCATAGTGTAATTAAGGAGTTAGTTGGGAGTTCTAGCACCCAACCTGCCAACTGTGTGTATGCGTTCATGTCTGACTTTGTAGAGAGCAATGCTTTTAGATAACTCACACCCCATACATTTCACATATCCACCTTCGGCAAGGCTGCTGATATCACCCACCTAGAAATACTCCCCTGGGAAATCTTTAGCTCGGTAATCTCCATAGTGCATGCTCTAACTGCGTACTGCAGTAGTTTGATAATGTAGTTAGGTTGGAGGTCAAACCTCAGATGTAGCAACTGTCTGTGTGTCAATCTGTCACTGATTGTGTTGAGAGCAATGCTTTCTAGGCTACTCACAACCCTTACAAGTCAACTACCCTCCTTTGGCAAGGCTGCTGATGCCACGCAACTTAAAATACACCTCTGGGAAATTCATAGCCGAGTAATCTCCGTAACATGTCCCTTAATATCATATGGCCATAGTGTGATTAAGGAGTTAGTTGGGAGTTCTAACCTGCCAACTGTGTATGTGTGCATGTCTGACTGTGTAGAGAATAATGCTTTTAGGTTACTCACACCCCATATAATTCACATACCCAACTTTGGCAAGGCTGCTGATGTGAAATACTCCCCTGGGAGAGCTGTACCCAGTAATCTCCATTGCGCATGCTGTAACTGCGTACTGCTGTAGTGTAATAGTATAGTTAGGTAGGAGGTAAAACCTCAGACGTGGCAACTGTGCATGTGTGAGTCTGTGTGTGCGTGCCTGTCTATCACTGACTGTGTAGAGAGCAATGCTTTTTGGGCTACTCACACCCCTTACAAGTCAAATACCCTTCTTTGGCAAGGCTGCTGATGTCACGACACTTGATATACATCTCTGGGATGATCATAGCTGAGTAATCTTTGTAGCACGTCCCGTAACATCATATGGCCATAGTGTGATTAAGGAGTTTTTTGGGAGTTCTAGCTGCCAACTGTGTGTATGCGTGCATGTCCGACTGTGTAGAGAGCAATGCTTTTAAGTAACTCACACCCCATGCATTTTATATACCTACATTTGGCATGTCTGCTGATGTCACCCACCTAGAAATACTCTTCTGGGAGAGCTGTAGCCCAGTAATCTCCGTAGTGCATGTTGTAACTGTGTACTGCTGTAGTGTGATAATGTAGTTAGGTAGGAGGTCAAACCCCAGACGTGGCAACTGTGCATGTGTGCATATGTGTACGTGTCTGTCTGTCACTGACTGAGTAGACAGCAATGCCTTTTTAGGCTACTCACACCCCTTACAAGTCGAATACCCTCCTTTGGCAAGGCTGCTGATGCCACGCAACTTTAAGTACACCTCTGGGATGATTGTAGCTCAGTAATCTCCATAGCACGTCCCACAGCACTGTATGGCCATAGTGTGATTAAGAAGTTAGTTGGGAGTTCTAGCTCCTGACCTGCCAACTGTGTGTGCATGTCTGACTATGTAGAGAGCAATGCTTTTAGGTAACACACACCCCGTACATTTCACATGCCCAACTTTAGCAAGGGTGCTGATGTCACCCACCTAGAAATACTCACCTGGGAGAGCTGTAGACCAATAATCTCCATAGCACATGCTGTAACTGTGTACTGCTGTAGTGTGAATTAGATGCATGGTTGGGTTCCATCCCTACACATGGCAGTTCGGGATGTATTGTATGTATCACTGTCTGTGTAGGGAGCAATGCATGTTAGGCTAGTCTCTCACAGTCATTTCAAAGCTGTACTTTGGCAATCCTGCTGATGTCAGTCAGTGTGAAATACACTTATGGGCAAGACCTACCCCAGTAATTTCCGTGGTGCTTACTATAACTGCATCATGCTGTAGTGTCATACACTAGTTAGTTAGGTAGGGGTTCTACTCCCAAACATGACATGTGTGTGTGTGTGTGTGTGTGTGTGTGTGTAACCTGTATCTTGCGTACAGGTGGCTGTGACTGTGTGGCCAATGTGGAGCGGGTTTTGCATTTTCCTATATGGTGGCCATACTATATATCACAATGTCCTCTGTACAGGGATAACACGTGATATGACTGAGAGGCCAGTGTGCAGAGCGATACCCAGACATATGACATCAAGGCCAGGCAATCCCAGATAGCAACCCCAGTATTACCCAGAGCACACTCTCACCCCATGTATCATACACACACATGCCTAGGCAACAGCCAGTATGTGAGTAGTATACTGCACATTGGCCACCAATATTAACTATGGAGTGACAGCTGTGGGCCACAGAGGGCATGACACCCAGTCCATCTGTCCATTATGCACATATGTGCAGACAGTGCACCTCCCCCATGTTCTCCAATGGACAACTGCACCACCTGTGTTGCCATCACATGCGACCCACAATGGACATACCATGCCTGAAAACATGCCCGTATGGACAGATGCCACTGACACCATGGAATGCTGATAGCATTCACACCATGTAGGTGCAGGGTAAAGCTGCTGGCCATTACCAGCCCCCACCACAGGTGGACAGGACTGGCACATCTGATGATAATCTGTGTTCACAACATGGGCCGGACACCCCAGGTACAGTTCCACATCACTGTTCATGCATGTGGGAGGTGTGCACATCCCAAATGCAGTGCATGTCATGGATGAAGGAACACAGACATGGCAAGCAATGCACAGCAATACCCACACACAGTAGTCACCCAGGTGACCAGATGGGGATATAATACCCACCTGTGTGGGCAAATGCAGACACTGAGCCACAATGCAGACTGTCATGTGGCCTGATGCCAAGGTACACCCATCGCCTAGCCGTGGACAGCTGTCTGGTGCAGTTGAACACCACACACATGTGCAGACATGCACACCTGCATGTCAGTAGTGGCACCTTGTGTATTTGTGTGTGTGTTGCATGCTGCAGATGTTCGCATCCACACTCCCTACAACCCCCATGGGCATACTGCAGTATGTTGTCTGATATCAGACACCTTCCCATACCCTTCACCAATACAGCCCCCGTATGACCTGTGTGGTGCATGGGATACCTGCACAGTGATGTGATGTGGCAATCCCACAACCGATGAGTTGTACCCCTGGCCCTGCCACATGTGTCAATGTGTGTGTGTCCTTGTGAGAGTGCGGCTGTGTTGACGCTGGCACCTGTTCATGCCAGCAGGCACATGTATGTCACCTACCGTACAGCTACTGTATCCCTGTTGCAGATGTCACTCCCCATCAAATATGTCCTGAGTGCTCCACAACAGGTAACCAATGTGGAGCATCCAATAATTGCAGCAAACTGTGCTAGCACTACATAGTCAACAGGAGTTTTGTACCCTGTGCTGCTAGGTGTGTGACACAACCATGCCTCAGTTTTACCTTTACACCCCTCTCTGACATGTATTAACCTCTGTCTGCATCCCCCACCCTCTCTCAGGTGGACTTGGAGACCTATGCCTGCCTTGCTTAGGCAGCAGTATGTGTAATGTAGGTAATGCTCATGATCAGCTGATGGCCTCTGCACAAATCGCAGCCCTCCCCTAGCTGATTGCATGTGAAACAGCTGTGGTAACATCCCCATCACCAATTGTATGGAAACACGCTCCAATACCCAGGAACATCATGGTGGTGTTTGCTCTTGTCACCCACTGTGAGCAGGAACTACATCTGGTGTGTGCCAAGCAGCATCCCAGATTAATTATGGTGTACCTCTAACAACATACACTGTGGAAACAGTGTATCAAATGGGAGGTGGATGTGCCTGACCTGACCACAGCCTGTAGGTGCCTCTATACCGCATTTGGAGTAATGTTGCTTTCACAGTGTTTGTGTGGATATGGCTGATGAACATGTCTCAATACCTGCCATGTTAGTTCCATGTTGATGGGGAATCACCATCTGCAGGGTCATCTGCAGCCTGGGCAGTGTTGTGTCCATAGCTGCATGTGCCACCCACGGAGCATCTAGCTGTCGACTGCTGAAGGTAGTGTGAGGATTGCAGTCAGTAGATGGAGAAAGCTGTGGTAGTCACAGACATCATATCCCTCAAAGGACATATGTTGCAACAACCCTGGAACAACAGAAAATGTATGTGGTCATCACAGCAGCATGTCAGTATTGGTCCTGTGTATGTGCTCCCAGCCACACCTCTGTCAACCTTTGTACATATGTTGTGCATAAAGTGGTGCATATTTGTTGTACACCATACTTTTTGGCATCATATCTGAGAACAAGCCACAGATATATCCGGCTGCTACACATGTTATGTACAGTAGGGGTTACATTACCTGCACATTCTGAGGATCTTCGTACAGTACTGAGGTCTGTGTACTTATGGTGAATGTCGACAGTATGTGTGGTGTTGATATGACCTTAGCCTGTGTACAGACTGTAGTAGATGACATTGTTCTAGTTCTCCTACTTGCAGATGTCACATGCTGCCCCACTGTATGGTACTGTAGTGGCATTCATGTTTGTTGGGCCATAAATACTCATGTCCTATACCACAGACACCCACCAGACCAAACTGTGTAGCAGGCCAGTATATGTAGAGAAGTCTGTGAGTGGCACATATGAGGATGGTGTCGAACACATAGTCCATATACTGTCATACCATGCTAGCTAACCATATGTGGCTGTGGCTGTGTTCACAGTGGTTGTGAATATGCACTGTCACACAGGTGCATCCTACCTTGTGCTGTGATTGCCTCTAGAGCCTGCTATATATGCAGGTACATGTGCATTCCTCCTTGGGAGGTGTAGGCCAGTGTTGAGCCAGTCTGCCTGAAGCCTGCACAGTGCATTGTGACATGCCTAGCAGCTGAGTGTAGCTACCCAATGGAATGTCATGCACAGATACTAGCCAGATGTCCCACTGCCGGACTTCCCTTAATAGTCATGTATGTCAGACAGGGCAGTGGGATGCAGTGCAGATGTATGCCAATACCTATTGTGTAGTATGTGGCCATGGTACCTTTGTACCAGTGGTCATACCGTTACAGGCCAGGCAGGGGTGTGTGAATGCATGACCTGTGGTGGACACTATATACCTGTCATCATGTGTTATACCCATCTACATGGCCATCCACATCCATATTGTGAGGCATGGTACACATGTGTAACACTAAGGGCATATGTGTATACCTCTGAAATGTACAGACTGTGTCAGACCCCCACATATACTGGCTAATATCTCTGCTGCAGTCTACAGTGATATTACATGCTAGCAGCAGTACTGTACACTGATGTCATTGGATGTTGTTCAGTAACCAATGACACATATGTTATGAGCAGATGTAACCTGCCACACACACCATGTCTGGGAAGAGAAGCCCAATGACAGTAGCAATAGCCTACTAGTATACCTGCTAGAGATACCTGACATCCCCTGCAACTATGACATTGGGAACATATGGGCTGAGGTAGTCTACACTTCATGTCCAGGAAGTATGGTGGGAATATATGTACATTTACATATCCAGATAGCCAGATATATGAATACACATGTGTACTGCACCCATTTAACACTGTCACAGCAACCACCCACTATTGATCCCCACATCATGTGTGCATGGTCCCATTACATCTCCTGTGTGTGTGGGCAGCAGTGCTACCGACAGCATGTAGCAATACCCCATACAGGAGAAGTGGCACACTCTGGGCAGTCACATATTCATTGGAAGATCAGGACATACAGACAGACTGCGAGTGGAGTTGTGTTATGCATTGTACAGTACTGGTGTTACAGGGTGTGGGTGTACATACTAGTTTGCCATGGAATGCAGTCCATCTGCATAGCACACAGCTGTGGGCCTACCTTCATGCTGGCTGGAGCTGTGCCTATCATGACTTGTCTGTCCACCACACAGATCTTGTGTCAGATAATACACTGGCAGTGTGTGTGTTGCATGTTACCAGTATATGGCTACATCCATGGCCGTCCATACCAGCAAATCCCTGACTAAGGGTATGTTACAGACTATGCTGTAACACCTTCACCATGTGTAGTATATGGCAATGGATGTCCACATATGTGCCTGTATTCCAGCCTCTGTCCATCACCTACATACCAACCTGTGCACATATGTCATGTTGTCGGTGGTTGATCCTTAGTGGGCTGGTAGTATAACACACTGCCATGTCTGCCATCAGTCCACTGCCATTTTAACCCTCACACATAGGGTGGGGCTGGCTCGGGTCATATATGTGTGGGTGCCACCTACACCATACATGTGTGCCCTTATGCACTGCAGAGCCCACTGTAGTGGTATATGGCCCTGTATAATTGAGTCCAAGGGGGGCACCAGAAAAGACCTAGGCTGTTACAAAATTTGGGCTTATCAGGGCTGAGCTGCCTTAAGATATCTGGATGTACAGTACCACATACTTCACCTATATACACATTACTGTTATGAATCTGGGTACTGCAGGACTACTGCCCCCTGCCATACAAACTGTTCTGTGTGTTGGTGTGCATGTGATGGTGTCACTTATGCCATGTTATGTAGCAGTTACAACCCATGTGGTCATAAGACTTCCATACCACCTACTGTGTTTGTACAGTGTGTAGATAGAGGCTGCTGAACTACACACCTGGAGTACATACTCTTGACTGATTGTTAGGTATCCTGTGGCCCAGTGTACCTTTCCTGTTGTACAATGTGAATGGCTTGGCCTGGACAGCAACAGCTGTCAACCTTTCCAACCTACTGTATGAGTGTAACTGGTCCACTGTAGCATCACTCCGTTGATATAGTTGTCAGTGTCTGAACAGCTATACGGCATGGCATGCAGAACTGTAATAGTACACAATGACAGGTTACCATGTCAGCAAACCTGTGGGTGTTGTTTCACCTATGACCTCTCTGTAGGTATATGTTACAGGCAAAAATTGTCATTTGTATGGGTGACACATACAGTGTCCAGTTGTTCAGGGATCAGCTGTAGGCATAGTGGCTATTCCATATTGTGTGCATGCACCTACTGCTTATGTTTCATACTGTACATATGACTGCATGTGTATGTGTAGTCACATGTATAGCTACAGACACACACACACACACATATATATATATATATATATATATATATATATATATAAAATCATGTATATGTATACCTGTATCTGCATATCTGTGTCTGCGTATCTGAAGCCTGGTAATGTTGATGGCATCCACATAATACATTCCCCATGGGAGCCAGAACGTACTGCATGATATATTACCAATAACAGCCTGATATCATACAAGTGGGTAGTACAGATAACATAGCGTGCCCATGTTGCCACTGGCCCTGTTTATGGGATCGCCAACACTTGGTAGTTTATTGCAGGGTGGATGTGTTTGGCAGAGGGGGATGCCTATTCATACAGTATAGTATAGTGTGTGGTACCTCTCAACCCCATTAACGTAACATGTAGCCTGTTGCACTCCAATCCTAAACAGCCACATGCACCTTGAAGTACCAGCACAACAGTGTTGCACCAATGGGTTGGTAGGCATAGGAATCCCATTGAGGTCTGCCACATGTGTGTATATGTGCATGTGTGCATATCTGTAAGGTACACCGGTCTGCGTCCACATACTCCTATTACAATACACATTGACACACAGTAGTACAGATATTGTTGTTGTCACCCATAGGTGTGGCAACATAATTCAACACCCTACTATGCCTGAGGCGTGTGCATCACATGCATATCCCTGTGGTACCACTGTTGTGATATGCAATGGGTTGTTTTTGCGTCATGTCCACTGTGTGATAGTGGGTATGTCAGAGTATCTAGATGGGTTCTAGTGTGTACAATACCCAGTGGAGGATGTGGGTGCTGTGTACACTGTCTTTACACCATGGTACACCTGGTATATGGCCCACATACCACTCTCAGTGGCCAATGTTACCATCACCCATACAGGTAACAGAAAACAGGATACAGTCCAGTTACTCATGTGCTGTGTGCAGTATACCTGTAACACATTGAACACATGGACTAGTTAGTTATCAACTATACAACCAGGTCTCTAAGATGTGTGTCTACCCGTTATGTGTCGGTCAATGTGTATATGATGGTATGAGACACTATGTATTCACCATATACAAACATTACATCCTCCATTACCATATTGTACATGTCTTTGGATGGTCTGCATGTAGCATGTGACCTGGTACACACCTCACCTTACAGATGGTGTCAAGTGTGCAATGACAGCCACACTGTTCAGTAGCAGTACATACCTGTGTTGGGGTCTAGACACAGTGTTGCCAAGTCAGAATGTGTGTGTGTATGTGGATGTGTTGACATAAGGGTGCAGATCATACCTGTACCAGCAGGCCACCAGTTACGTTTGCACGGCCAATAGCTGTTATACATACCTGTGGCATGTTTGCAACTGTACACCACATATGTCAAGGCAATGGTGTCACCACACTGACATACCATTGTGGAATATGACTGCGGATGATCCCCCTGCTGACACATATCTGCCTACAGCACAAATGGATGACAGTATGGGGATATCAATTGGTGTTACCAACAGCTGGGATGCATCCTAGCTGCATGGCTACACTACCTGACATGTATGCAGTACACATTGCCCCTGACTACATTTTACACTGCAGTACATTGTGGCACTATATCACAGTCACTGTGTGCTTCAGAACCATGTTAGCCTGTCCCTGCATTGATGTTAGGGATGGCAGAGATGGGGCACAGGTATCATCATATGCACAGGGTGTGCGAATATCATCTTAGCTGCATGGTTACAGTACCTGAAATGTTTACAGTACACATTACCCCTGACTACATTCTACACTGCAGTACATTGTGGCATTCTATCACAGTCACCATGTGCATCAGAACCATGTTAGCCTGTCCCTGCATCAATGTTAGGGATGGCAGGGATGTAGCACAGGTATCATTATATGCACAGGCTGTGTGACTGTCATCCTAGCTGGATGGCTACACTACCTGACATGTATGCAGTACACATTACCCTTGACAACATTCTACACTGCAGTACATTGCGGCACTCTATCACAGTCATTGTGTGCATCAGAAACATGTTAGCCTGTCCCTGCATCGATGTTAGGCATGGTAGGGAGGTGGCACAGGTATCATCATATGCACAGGGTGTGTGACTGTTATCCTAGCTGCATGGCTACACTACCCAACATGTATGCAGTACACATCACCCCTGACTACATTCTACACTGCAGTACATTGCAGCACTCTATCACAGTCACTGTGTGCATCATAACCATGTTAGCCTGTCCCTGCATCAATGTTATGGATGACAGGGATGTGGCACAGGTATCATCATATGCACAGGGTGTGTTGCAGGTGTGCCAGAGGCCGAGGGTGGTCCAAACATGAGTCACCATGTGTGTGGGTGACAGGTGTGGTTCCTTGACTGGAGTGTGGTGATGTGGTGTGTGCCGGTAGGGGGATGCCCTAGGTGTGGTTGCATAGTGTGTGGGTATGCATGCACACAGTTCTGCCATGTGGCTGCCCCACACGGGTAATGTTGGACAGCTGCAGACCATACCTGGCAGGGTGGGCAGTTCAGTGCCTCCGGCCATGGACATGCCAACTGTGCCTGCCAGGGGTTCCATGGGCATGTGCAGGTACAGACCTTGAGGTGCTACTGTCCCCTGATGATGACAAATGTCCACAGGAACCATGTCCTGCCTGGGCCTGGCCAGGGCCATGTGCACATGGCCTGCTATGGTGTGGTGTGGACAGCAGCCCCTGTGGTGTGCTGGGGCTGGTACTGCCACTACAGGAATGGCTGTGCATCCTGGCACATCCACATTGACTGGCAGCTGCTGGTGTCTCTAGCCTACATCCATGCGGATGTCACACCACTCCCATCACACATTCTAGCACAGACATACCATGGTCGAGGAGGCCAACCATCTCACCCCACCATCTATCCATGACCTCAGTAAATTCACGGAAGGCAACAGCGAGTTCATTTAGATTGCCACTTACAGATGTGAAAGCAGACCTCTGCAGCCTCAGGACCTGTCTGGAGTGCATTTCCATACGTGCCTGTGCCTCCATTACAGTCTGAAACATGCTCCTGCAGGTACCAGTTGTGGCACCTCTGCCAGGGGCAGGATGACCTGTGGTCCTCCCACGAGCACCATGGTACATCTGCCAACATGGTGGCCTTCCGGACATCTGGCTATGCCAAATGTGACCTGACACAGTTGGCATGGACACCACACTTTCCCTGGCCATTGCCACCAAGCATCAACTGTCCCTCTGCTACGGCCACGTGTGATGAGGTTTGTAGGGGCACTGTAACTGTGTGTGGGCTTGAGGTGGCTAGGAGGGTGATGACACATGTTGGCGCAGTGTCGGCCTCTGATAACCCCACCTGTGCCTCAGCTGTACCTTCATCATCATCTGTGTCTGTAGGGACACCTACCTCAGTATGCAAGCAGGAGGGACCCTGACTCACCACGCCACTTGTGGGGGAAACAAATACACATGTTAAGACCTGTACAGCAGTGCATAACAGTACACACACTCACACGCACTCACACTGGCAGCCACCTTACAACCTCAACATCCCTGTGTTTGCAGACAGTCCCACAATCAGTTACATATGTTCCTCTTTCTGCATGGCACTTGCTAATACACACGCATCAATACAGCCCATTAATATAACATCCTTCTCCATGCCTACATATGTGATTACCACACTTGACCTGTTACTCCGTTGCCTCCCTGACCTGGCTGGAGCAAGTTGTACATGGCCTTACAGCTGTCAGCCTGTATTACTCTGTGTAAGGGAAGTAATGGTGTATGAGGCCCCTATATGGTTGGGGCTGCTACATTCACTACATATGTCATACACCAGAGCCTCATACTGCAGTCTTGCTCAGTACATGCCACATCTGCTGCACAAGCAACCCATCATGTGGATGACAGTACTACCTGGATACATTCACTGATGTGCTGTGTAATTCCCCATTGCATTTGTAGTGCTGCATATGTGGGTAGCCGGTTATCTATCTGCTGCTGGCAATATGATGTGTATACCTGGTATGTCCTGCACTTCCCAATGCATGCTCCATGCTACAGCCCTTGTTATGCTATCAGCTGTCCTGTGTTCACATACCTGACAGGTTGTCCTGGTGTCCCATGTCTCACTCCATGTATGGCACAATCCCAAGGGGAAGTACCACCATGTGGTCAGTCCCACTATCGCCTGTGCATGCATGGACACACACACACACACACACACACACACACACACACACACACACACACACACACACACACACATCTGACATGCATCATCCACTAGATTGCACCTACAAACAAAACCGAGTCACACACACACACACACCCCACACTCCTACATGTGGAGTTGCACAACATTTGTACACACAGTCCTCCCATTAGCCTTCTGTCAACATGCATTACACATGGAGATTAACAGCATGCAGTGCATTTATAGTGGCATTGTGCTAGTGGCAGTATACATGTGTGTGAGGCATGGGCTTTGTTGGTAGGTGATGGCCCCTCCCCGTGTTAACACTGCCCCCATGTACAAAGTGTTACTGTGGCCTGTTCTGCACCCTGCCTTGTACTATGCACCATACCACGGAGGTGTAGAAACCATTGATGCATCTATAGTACTGTGTCAGTTATGTCAGCTCCACTGCTTACAGCCCCTGTGTGTTGTAGCAACACATACCTGGGATGGTATGTGAACAGCTATCAGTTGTGGATGCCTGATGTCTGCATTACAGATCACAACATCAGCGGTGTATGTATGAAGAGTACATGACTATTACACTGACAACCAGCGGACCTTACCATGGCTGTGAGGGGTGCCCTACACATGTCCCAGACCTCTGTATGGTTGCAGGGTCCTCTCATGTACACATTCCTTGGAGTGCACACACTGCTGTGACAAGGGCTGTGGGGTCAGAGTTACGTCTGCAATGTTTACTTAACCTGCTTGTGTGCAGCTGCAGCCATGGTGGTGTTGAGTCACACATGTCCCTACTGTAGGCCGTGTGTCCTGCCACATATCACATCCCTGTGGATACATTGCACATTGACAGGATGTTAGTTATCTTGCATGTGTCTGCTGTACCCTTCTGATACCCCAGCATGGTCTCTACTGTGATGCAGTGCATTTCTCAACAACAAAATGTGAACATGTACAGCATGCAGTATGGATTGGTGTGTTAGACGTGTGCATGGGGGATAGCCCATAGCTATTACATGCCCAGTTAATCATCATGCATGAACATGGACCATACTCACCGGCTACAGGCTACTGCTGTTGAATCCTGGAGGGACTTACATAGGAGTGCGAAAAAGCTGATGTCAGTGGCTACAGCTGTGGCATTCATAACAGGTGAGTGCAACATTACGTTACATCGACAGTAGAATTGCACAATATTACAACTTCTACACAACAGTTTATTACTACTACACAGCAGCAGACAAAGTATATGACATCTCAGTTCTGCATGATGTACCTGTACAGCTGAAGATGCATACACATGAGTGGTGTACCAATGTGCCCAGGGGTCTTACCTGCATGCTCCTCAGCTGGTGTGTCACTGGCACCCACCTCCAAGATGTGCCCTGACAGGTGTTGATGTTGGGGGCAGACAGGTGCCACTAGGCTGCTGAGAAGCTCCTCCACATGGTTGATGGGTGGATGGGCGGGTTGCCCCCCCATTGTAATGTGGGCCCCCTTATGGCAGCTGCATGCCGACGTACATGGCAAAGCAGGTCAGTACAATGATGCCGGACCTGCTCATAGCTGCAGTTATGCAGTTTGACATCATTGACCCTGCGGACTAGCTCGTTCCACAGGGTGGTCTTCTCCTGCTGGTCATTGGCTGTCTGGCCAAAAAGAAGTATGTAGTGCTGTACCAGGTGGTCGATGATGATAGCCATTTCTGCGGCACTGTACGCTGGAAGGCGACAATGCGACATGATTCCTGTAAGACATAAAGATGGAAACAGGTATGAGCCACCCATACAGTAGGGTTACCATAGTTCTTAATGCACATATATGTCTCCTCCCACCATATCAGCTACAACAACACATTCACAGACTGCAATTGTTATGTCATCTGCTTACCTACCATTGGGACTTATGTTGTATTGTACCAAGCTTTGTGCTATGTGTATGTGCCATGCTTTGTGCTATGTGTTTGTAGCCTTGCTCCCTGTTAGAACACTTATCTTTGCTGGCATGTTATAGACTATTGCACCTGCATGCCATTGTCAGAGCCACTATATATATATGTGTATAAATATACATCCATGTACATATATGTGTAGATATATGTTGTACGTTGTTGATATACCTATGTCTATATGAGTGTCTGTATCTGTACACATACACATCACAGTCCATATCACACAGATATGTGGAGTGCATACAGACATCCAGTCTGCATTCTGTAACCATCTTTCATTCACAGCTGTACTGTTCTACCTTTCTGCAACACAGACAGGTGCCACATGTGAACACAGCCTAACATTAGGGTGGTAACTATGGTGTGAGATTGCTGGTACACCTATTACACACCTATAGCATTTGTGCATGTTACATTACACATTCACCTGACTGTCCTGCAGGTGCTGTGCACTGACACACATGTCTATCATGACGGCAGTACATCCACCAACAGCTATTCTCCACACTAACATAACATACACAGATATTATGGCTGACATCTTTGTCATTCATTGTTGATCTGCACAGTTGGTGGGTATGTCCCACTGCTTACAGGGACAGACAGTATTGTCCAGAGCAGTTGTTCAGTGGGACATCATTACAGGGACAACTACAGATGGCACATATCAAACATTCTACATCATACATCCTATTAATCTATACCACATCTTACATTAAATTACATACAGTTGTGTTTTACATACCTTTTAGTGTTTGGATGGATATGACTCCTTCCCGGTTGTGGCCTGTAGTACTGTGTTCCCCACTGTGTGAGTTCCATGGTATATGTTTGTTTTCAATTTTCTTTTTTGTTGTTGGTTTCCTCTTCTTTTTTCTTTTCTTTTCTCTCTCTCTCTCTCTCTCTCTCTCTCTCCCTCTCCAGTAGAGCAAATGAGTTGGTTTGAATGGATTACAGCATGGCTTTTGCAGGTGATGCACATGATCAGCTGCTGGGCTCTGCACCAATCAGTGTTTAATAGTTGCTGACTGCATGGAGCCTGCTGTGTAGTGATTCTGTTAACCATCGTCATGGCAATCCAGTACTATAAAAATGCTTACTCATGTGGGCGTTGTCCCTTTACCTTTCCAGTATGGAGGACATCCTTCCTGTATGTTGGCAACAGTGTTACAGATGGCAGGTTGTGGTACCTACTACAGCGGGACCTGCAGACACAGGACAATTACACAATCTTAGGTTGTTCCAGACCTACAGACAGAGTGAGTGGTGTTGTTATGTGCTTTGTATATTGCTGGTCTTGCAGTGTTTGAGTGTACATAGTAGTTTAGGATGGAATGCAGTCTGTCTGCATAGCTCTCAACAGTGGACCTATCCACATGATGGCCAGTGGATTGTCTGTTTGCTTTTGCCTGTGCACCACACATGGCTTGTCCTAGATATATCCCTGGCAATCTGTCTATTGCGTACCATCAGTACATGGCTACTTCCAGTTCTGTTCCTGATGTGTTATTCCTTCATAAGGGTATATTGCATCAAATCCTGTAACACCAGCAAAGTGCAGGGTGTGTAACAGCAATATTACAGGCATGGCTCCGTCCTCCACATATATGGCTGGCATTGTCCTGCTGTGATACGGTTAGGGGTTGTTCGGTATTGGCCTATCATAGTATACTGCTGGCATTCCTGCTATCATCCCAGTCATATCATGGACACCCACAACATTTGTTGGTCAGGGTCCATACATGTGACAGATACATAGACATTATCACAAGTAATAAATGTCCCTCTACGCCTTAACTATGGGGTGTAAGTGGCAGCTGATGAACTACACCTGTTATTGTTTATTGTTACCTATCTTGATGGCAAATCCTTTGGCCATAGTTGTACGAATTGACAAGCCTGTCCTGGACAGCATAGTATGTTATATATCTGCACTGTCTGCATCTACTTTTCTGTGTGGGCCTTGCATTCCTCACTGATTACTTAAGTGCAGATCTATGTGCTGTCAGTAATGGAATACATTATTGTAAAATACACAATTACAAGTTGTTTGTGTATACATATCTGTGTGTTGTCTTATGTCCTATGAGTAGTGGGCTGTGTGTAATTCCGTACTCCTGTTCAAGTGTAATTGTCATTTAGTAGGTGATACAGCAAAATTATTATGTTATACCGATTTCACACATGAAATAGAATGTGCTGCAGTGAGACCCGAACCGAGAATGTGTGCGCGATAGGTGGATGCTCTGCCCACTACACTACTGCAGCTCTGTGTAAGTTGCATATTCCTACCTTAATGTCATACCCATGCTGCCTTTCCCCAGCCCCTGAGCTCCACGTACTCAACATCCATCCATTCTGCAGTTGCTAGCCCTGCCATGCCACACCTCCACACATTTCCCCCTCTGCACATCTCGGTATTCCTCCATATTACTGTCTCGATGCAACCTTCTGCAAGTTGTTCATCAGTTTAGTCCACATACGTTCAAACCTTCCCTTCATCCACCTCCGATACTGGTGGGAACATTATTGTGACCCATAAAGTCTGGTGCGTCCCGGCAGGGATGAACCTGTTGTTGTGCCACGTGTACACTTTGCTGGTCTACACTATTTCTCCCACTGCTAGCATCCTGCCAAGGTTTTCAGATGCAACAGTTTGCTCACACACCAGACCAGCCTCATCCCCCACTTCCGAAGATGAAATGCGCTCCACGCCATGGCCCATTTTCCATTCCTCTCTTCAATATTATTCGAGAGTATGCGTGGACAGGTACTGTTCATTGGTACACGTAGACTGCTCGGAATACTGTGACTGAGCACTGTGCACATGTTTGCTGGTATTAATGTACATACTTACATACATTTCCTATACTGATGACTGACTGTACCGGATGATATGTTTGTGATAACAGCAGCTGATTGTATATCTGCCATGCCTTTGTGGTAACTCACTTGGGCTATAGTGTGTGGGGGGAGACCTGGGAGTTCTGATTATGTTGTTACTAGCCATGACGAGGTCTGTGGGCTACAGCATGCCTAAGGCACTGTGGGGGAAGTGTAGGTGGGTATGCGTTGGTGTGCGCTAGGCTTGGACTTGCTGACCTCCGGTTATGGCGTCTTACACTGGGTTTGCCTCCACATTGCTTAACCAGTGTGGGTATTGTTTACCGCTGCCTACACAAGCATACTCCTGCTTGCTGCTGCATATCCCCAGGCTACTTCATGTACATGTCATTATTATACATGCTTACATCAGGTATACGTCAGGTATGACTGTTCACGAAGGTCAGTGTAAGGTTAAGTGGAATTCCAGTTTAACATTTCTGGTTAGGCTTTACTCAGGTATTCGGGTTAGGTTTAGTATTGCCATACCTGTGTTGTAGAGTAGATGTGAATAGTGGAGGTGTAGGCAGGTAGGTGGGGGGGCATTTTAACTGTATAGTAGGCCGTTCGACTAATTGGTGGAGGAGCGGTAGTGCAGGCTTGCATAGTCTTAGGATATGTATGCTAGGCAGGACAGGAGGTGTCAGTGTCAGTAGTTGGTATAGGGGTCTGGAGTGTTGGGGGGTAGTTGGCTTCGCAAGGTGGTGATCCAAGTGTGCTTGGGTTTTCCCTTCATGTGTTATTTACTTGTGTAGTCTGGGACAGATGCGATAATACACCAGGGTTGGGGGTTCCAGATTCTGCCAATATAGTTGTGTGGAGGGTGTCACCTACCTGTGCCTGGGAACATTACTACGAATGCAACAGGGATCGATAGGTAAGTGGCATTATTGGGCCACACAGAGGGACTGATAATGGGGATATGTCTAGGGATGTGCAGGACAGCTGACGGGAAGGTCCACAGCTGGCCATTTCTTCTACAGCGACAGCTGTGCATATACCCTACATTTGGGGGTAGGTCTGGACAATCACACCCCTGGGTGGGGGTGAGGACACCAACATAGTTCTCAACCGATCAGAGGCAAATCACAACAGGCTTAGGGACAAATCCTCAAATAATCAGGGACAATCAGGGACAATTTTTAAACATTTGTACTATTAGCTTGAAACATTTGCAGATTAAGAGAATGTGGGGTAATATAGATATTATGATGTAAAACATCTATAACTCTGGATTACTGTCATTATTTATTAAGGGCAACTCACCAGCTTTTCTTCAGCAGTCACCAGTTTTAAAGGGGGTAAGACTTACAATCTGAGTCTATATTAGGGACGTCCCTGAAGATCAGGGACAGTTGAGAGGTCTGGAAAGAATTATACCTTGTGATGCCAATTAGTTCAGCTTACATGCCTACAGTGGGGTGTTGAGACCATGTTCATAGGTTCATAGATTAGTACTAGACTGACTGCCCTTCTGAGCCATTTTAAGCCTAGCCAAATCACCCGATATGAGAATCAAACCCTGCATCTTGTGTGTGTAAGTTAAACACCTTAACCATTATGTCAACCTCCCATCCTTAAATTAAATATATAGATTCTTTTGTGTCATTTAGTGGGTTTGCAACAACACATCTGGTTATACCATCCTTTGCCATGTAAACTAGACTTTGCTGCAGTGGGACTCGTACTGGGTGTGGCTTCTCGTTAGGCGTCAGCTCTGCCCAATGCACACTATCCCTGGGGCGGTCCACATAGAACTGCTTCAGCCAACACCTGCACAGCTAGGCCCATAATTTCATACCCATAGTTCGCAGACCACACTTCCTCTTCAGCAGTCTTCCTTAATCCGGGTGCAGGTTGGGTCTAAACACACCACTACACACTGCCCACTCTCCACTTCTCGAGACCCACCACGTACGTTGTCTCGCCCCATGGGTCATCAGGCTTCCCCAACCTTGTAGTCTGGGAACATGCGGGCCCTGACATAGGTTATCCGTGCAATGACTGGAAGCCCAAATAGCCATAACATTTTTGGCTTGTCCCACAAGGGACATTCTTGTCTTTGTTTCAAGATTGGACTTGGTGCGTCCCTCCCACAGGTAGTATCCTGCCTGTAGTCTGGGAAGCAGTGGTTTGTTTACTTTTATTGTGTATTTGTATGTTTCACCTTGCTAGCGGGGGGGGGGGTTGATGGTTGATGCTACATGTTACACGTTTGTTGACTGGGCCCCTCACCCCCATTGGCATGGCCTGTGAACACATGTAATTCTTAACTACTGTATCATATCCTAGCTGTATATATGAGTATATATGAGTATATTTACACACACACAAGCACATATATATATATATATATATATATATATATATATATATATATATATATATATATATATATATATATATATATATATATATATATATATATATATATATATATATTTGTATTTGTATGTATATATATATATATATATATATATATATATATATATATATATATATATATCTATTGCTGTTCATATATATCTAACGACATATGGATGTATGGGTGTCTGCAGATGTATATATCTATAGGTGGGTATTTATATATATGTCTCTCTATGTATGTATACATTTGTACCGCAGAGAAGGAGAGGTATATCTCCATGTAATCATGGGTATATATACACACACATACCTCTACATATTTACATCTACATCTGGCTATACCATTCTTTGCCATGTAAAACAGACTGTGCTGCAGTGGGACTTGTAGCGGGAGTGTCTGCCCGTTGGGCGGCGGCTCTGCTCATAGAACACTATTGCCTACATCCTTGGGGTGGTCCGAATAGACCCACTCCAGCAAACACCTGCATGCCTAGACCCATAATTACATACCCATAGTTCCCCCACCTGCACCTCCTCTACAGCACTCATCCTTATTCTTGGTGCAGGTCTGGTCTAAACACACCACTACACACTGCCCACTCTCCACTTCATGGACCCATCTCATAAATTGTCTCGACCCATGGGTAATCAGGCTTTCCCACCCTTGTAATTCAGGTATGTACATGCCCCACCTTGATAGGTCATCGCATGGCTTCCTCCTATAACAAGACATTTTTGGGATGTCCCGCAAGGGACGCTCCTGTCTCTGTTCCAAGATTAGACTTCTTGGGTCCACTGTGTTCCCCCCCCCATTGTATCCTGCCTGTGGTCTTGGGAGCAGTGGATTTTATACATTGTTTGTGGGTTTGTATGTTTCCCCTGCCCAGCTGGGGGAGGGTCATGCTATGTGTTACACGTTTCTTGCTTGGGCCCTCACCTCCATTGGCATGGCCTGTGAAAATATGTCATTCTTAAGTGCTGTATCTTATCATAGCTATATACACACACACACACACACACACACACACACACACACACACACACACACACACACACACACACACACACACACACACACAGACACACAGACACACACATGTATATAAATATGTATTGCTGTATATATATCTGACGATATGTGGCTGTATGGGTGTCTGCATATGTATATATGTATATGTGGGTATTTATTTATATGTCTATCTTTGTATGTATACATTTGTACTACAGAGAGGGGGAGATATATATCTATTTAATTATGGGTATTTATACTAACACATATACCTCTAAATCTTTAGCTACATATCCGGTAATGTTGACTGGTATTGCTGGATACTGTGTTTTGTGTGCATAACAGCCAACCTTGTGTGCCATTTATGCTTTGTGATACCTACCACTACATCCGTTGGTGTACACAGAGTCACACGTGACATCTATTATTAGTAGTACCAGGAATACATTCGACCCATGCGGGACAACCCAAACATTGGGTATTCAACCTTTGTCTACACCCAGGGTTACATAGGTACCCTTGGCTATGTGCATGGTCACCAGCGTGTGCCACACCTAGGATACTTGGGTCGGGACATCATACGGGATGGGTCCTGAGGGGGAGGCAATGTGTGGTGGTGTGGTAACTACAGGTCGGTAACCAGGGTAGGGGTGGTGGCTGTGTGTGTGCTGTGGGTGGGGGGAAGCAGAACTGTGGGTTATGCATGTATGGGTTGTGGATGTCCTGGGTTGGATGCGCATGTACTGCTCGGTCCGCCTAGTGGGTGGGGGAGAGGGGTATGTGATGTCGACATGTGACACATAACAGACGGCTGGTTTAATTCCCTAGTTCAATGACAGACGTACAATACTATGAGCTTGGTAGTGTATTGCAGGGCAGACGTGTTTGGCTGGGGGGCTATGCAAATTTATACGTGACGAATTTTGTTTGGAGCCTCTCAGGCCCATTGACGGTACATGTGGACATATATGTTTCTGTTCATCTACCATTGGTATCTACAGATTTCTGGCCATATAAACCTCTGTGGGTATATATATTTGTTTACATATGTCTAACAATGTCGGAATATACCTATGGGGACATATATCTGTGTACATATGTCACTTGATGTGTATATGTGGACATATAGATGTTGACATATATATGTGTAGTTGCCAGCATTTGCATGTATATCTGTTGATATATTTCTATTTATAGGTGTATATCTCTGGATATTTATATATATGTATATATATATATATATATATATATATATATATATATATATATATATATATATATATATATATATGTGACTACATCTATAGATATGTTGATTCCATTTAGTTAGTGATATATTTGCAGACACACTCCCATCTAGCTGTAGGTATGCATTCTCTGTACTGTTGCATGAGTGGGCTGGGGTTATGTTTCTGACGACATACAATTTCTGCCTATCTGGCATAGCTCAGTGGTAAATCATTTCATGTATGGTTCTGGGTTCCAGCCTTGCGGAGGCTGTTTGTTTTGTTGCTGGGCAGAACATCGGCCATTGGATAATGTGTGTTTAAGGCACTTTCAAGCAGTTGTAAGCAGGTTTGGGTCACAGTGTCTAGTCAGCTTCTCCTTTGCTTAATCTGTGTCGGCGGTGCTTCACCCCGCACACACACACACTTGCACACACTCACTAGTGCTTACATATGCTTACTACTGCTTATCTGTGCTTATGCCTGCTTACTGCTGACTTATTCATTATGGTACTGACTCTTCACATGTGCATTTAATGCAGTACTCCAGTTCACATTTAAATGTTATTTAGTAGGTTATACAACAATAAAATGTAAATATATGTTTGTATACAGATTTCACATGGAAAATGGTATGTGCTGCAGTGTGACTCATACCAGGAATCTCTGCTCGTTAGGTGGATGCTCTGACCACTACACTATTGCTGTGCTGTGTCATTTGCATATATCTTCCTTGTTATCCTCTTCAGCCTTTTAAGCTGCTTTAATCACAACTAAGCAATGGGCACACCCGCACACCTACAGTTAGCTGTACTCAGAGTTTTAGAAATAAATACAGGAGTTACTTCTTTTTATTTCTATGTCCTGTTGCTGTTGTACACATGGGGGGCTGTCGGTGGGCATATGCAGACACCTATGAGCACTCTCGTTCATTTATGAACAGTTTCTGCTGTTCTACTTTGCAGCGGCGTGTTTATTCTGAGAGCTCTGCTCTCAGACATGCCCCCTACACTTGTCCACGCTCTGTGTAGGATTAGGAGGTCATGCAGTGCGTCTTCATTAATATACATGGCGTGCTGCCATCCTCCTCCTAAACTACTGCTTCCGTGCAGGACTAGATTAGTCCTACATGGAAGATTAGTGAATCTGGGGGAGTGTTTCATTATGAAGTCATTAGCCTATAATATGGCTAACCATGTTATCTTGGCTGGTCGTGTCATTTTGGTTGTTTTTCTGAATTGCAGTACCATGCTCATCACTGCTTGTCATGGTAATTCACTTAGCCTGATGTTGCAAAGGTTTTATGAATTCAGTCCAAGATTTCATATGAAATTTGATGCAAAAAAATCTGTTGAAAATATATACACCAATAAAATGAAAGAATATGTATACAGTGTCAGACTGATGAAACAGCATAGAATTCTTTAGGGTAAAAAAGTTGTAGGATGCTTTGATAAGAATGAAGGTGTTTAAAAATATGAAAGACATGGATATGAAAAATGTCAAGTGAAGATGAATAAGGTCTGTATGGTAATAATATATCATATTTAGAAAGAGAGAGAAAAAGAAATAAAAAAGTTATATTTGACAAAAAGTTGATTGGACCAAATATAATAAGAATGATGAAGTTTAGTTCTGGCAAATAAAGTGGGTTTAGGGGTGAAATATAGATGTAATGAGTTACAATAACATATGTTTAAATAATTATTGGTTGATATATGTTTTATACTTTTATACTTTTTATGCTTATAATTTACTAAAGTTTCTTATGGGGAAATGATGTTGAAAGAATAAGTAACACTGTATTTTTTAATTATGATTTAAAGTTATTTGCTAAGTATAAGACTCATGTTTTTATTGATAAGTGCCATTGGATCTTGTACATCCACCTGAGCTTTCATCAAATCAAGAAAAAAGGATATCAGTTTAATGTTCTTTGTCACTGCCAGGGGCAAAGCAGGTAGCAGTCTCACCTTAGGTGCAGAAGGTTGTGGGCTCTTTTCCCACACCAAGCAGATGGATTGCTCACACTGCATGCAGTGCCGCATAGGAGGATACTGCCCTGCCAAGTATGTCATTCTTCAGTTGAGTTCATTTCAACTGATGCTAAACTAAGACCCCACATGCTCGAGGTGGTGGTGGTAGCTCAGGTGAGTGCAAAAGATGCCATGTTACCTATCCAATAGAGTGGGGGAGGTTCCTTGATGCCCTGGCCAAATTTCTTCTAGTAGCATTAATGCCACCTTGGGATTCCCCTGAAAAGAGAATACCAGCCTAGTGGAACTAACAACCTGGTCAGTAAAGGATAAAGTGAATAAAAAAAAAGTCTCATCTGAAGAAAGGCCCAGTGAGGAGTACAGCACCATTATTATATGGAATCTCACTGTTGACAATGTATCCAATCATCTAGAGGCTGAACAGAACTAGTAAACTTCTGATTTTCCATCATAAAGTGTAAGTGTAATACCTTTTGAACAAATGACACTTAACATATTTGCGACCTGAAAAAAAGTACTCGGTGGTCTAAATTACTGTGGTGGGAGCTATATTTACATTGTCACAGACATAAATGCCTCACTATTGAATGCCTCCTGTAATAGTAAAGTACTTAGGTTAAGAGCAGTGTTCGTTATTAAGCAATGCCTACAACATTCACCTTCTGCTGTACCCTATTACAGTTATGCGTCTCTTCCCTTACAGTCCTAGCCAAGGATGACAGGACATTGAAATATGATAGAACCCCCCCCCTTCTGCTCTAGTCTGTCCCAGACTGTCGAACTTCACTGTTATTCTTATGATTCCTGAACATGCTTCCTTGCAAAAGACCCCAACATCCTCCCTTCACTCCACACACTCTGCCCTTGATCCCATTTACTAATGCAGGGGATGTCCACACACGCACATTACCCCTTCCATCAAATCCCAGCCCATATATCACCTCTTCATACATATGCTGACACATGTTGTCAGAGACACCCCTCATCCAATACATCTGCAATGGATCCATATAAGGCACATACCCCAGTAATATTCCCAGAAAGTTCCACTCCTACATTTATATAACATGCCCAACACTTACTGAGTGGCCCCTGTGCTCAGCACACATGCAACTCCCACCCTGTGTCCATCCCTGAGAAATTCATTAATGTTCTAATGACTCAGTCTGCTGTGAGTGTGTCAGTGCTGGTTTTGTGTACCTTCATATATTTATAGTACTGTGTTGTCCTGTCTCCCTAGGAGTACGCATGGCCTCCAAGGGTAACTGGTGACAGATGTTGGACAAGTTTAGCTGTACATAGAATGAGATATGTTAACAGACACTCAAGATTAAATGCAGGTTCTAGATAGAAAGCACCCACCAGCCTCTAAAAGTCTGGGTGTAAGACACAGTAGTGCATGGAGTCATTATTCTGTTTGTAAAGATCTGCACTACACAGCAATGTCAAAAGAATATAAATGACATGATATGATGGGCCATGTGGAAGTCGTGTAACATAGCAGTGGAAAGGACCTCAAGAAGAGGTGTACTGTTGTCAAACAAAACACTCACTGAGGAAAAATTGTTCCAGTCATCACTGCATGATGGCAATGAGGGTACAAGCATCATACTAGAACTTGTGGACATGGGCTCTGGGAGCAGCTAGCTGCAATGCATCTTTCATGGAAACCAGTTGGGTTAGGACCTTCACAGCATAAGCTATACAACAACTTTGATCTCAGTGAAGTCAGTCAGGGAGATTACATCAATCTCTGCCAAACTATGTGACAACTGTGATCTGAATGAGGCCAGGGAGGTCACACTAACCCCTTCTTTTGTGTTACATACTTATGTACTGCATGATCCATATGACAACTGTGATCCTCTAACTGAAATCATTGCCTGTGTGCTTCATACTTACATTTGGCATGCAAATTCATGGAAATCCCAGTGCAGGTAAGCATTTGCCTGCAAGAATCCAGCTGTGATTGACATGCACTCAGTGGGATACGAGGGACTGAAGGGTGACAATTATCACACATATCTGCATTCTAATGACAACTGGAGAGCCTAGAACAGAACAACAGGTGGAAGTGCCTTGTCATGGCATGAAAATGAAGCCGACCCAAAAATCAACTCGTGGTCTCAGAAAATGTTGAGCCTTTCTATCTCCCCTGGCAGGGGGAGTGGGTTCACATAGAGTGAACCCACTCCCCCTGCCAGGGGTGACAGCTTAACCCTTTAACCCACCCTACATGATACACTGCATGGTACACTGCCATCCTTGTTAGTAGGGAGTGAGGATCCACTGTGACCGACAGCACCATTACTGTTAGTGGTGAGCCTGCAGTGGCAACCGTCAAGTGGAATTAGTAGTTCACAGTGTCATCCACCATCACAGCCTGCCCCTGCTATGTAAATAACACAAGCCCTCAATCAACAGATGAGTAGGGCTAGAACCCTGGTGCAATTTCAGCTACCCATGCCACTATTGGGATGATTATCTTTGTACTTGGCCTCTGGGAGGATATGGTCCAGCACTGCCATGGTCTGCAGGAGATCATGAAGTCTAGAAACATTACTATGTTTTGGTCTTTGCACTCACTGATGGGACCCAGTATCCATGACCACATCCATGCAAATGCTAGCCAGTGCCACCATTGCTAACCTATTCCCCATGTTTTGCTCATGGTCACAGATGTGGACTTAGGCATTACTGCTGCACTGCATAACCATATATCAGTGAACACATTTTGC